>NC_070596.1:32828390-32988390 GCF_027409825.1 Scomber japonicus | reverse complement strand
ACTGCTAAATAAATGTCATATTGAGACTGAATATCTTCTCCTTTATTAAACCAACACGCAGACTCAGCTCACACATAGATTAGTTAGTAAAGAAAGCTTAAGTCCAACACGTCACACACCCCTCTCTCTCCCCTCATTTCCTGTCTAGCTACTGTCAATAAAGGAAATATCTCATATGTCCAAAAAAATCTTTAAAAAAACCCAACTAAACTTTATTTAACAAACAGTCCTGTTGTAGTAACTTGGTTTTAACAAAAACAAACAAACCCTAAGATAACTGATTGACACGTCATCACAGGCTCCGTGTAGTAAATCAAACATCAGTAGCGTACTTATGTTCAAAAATGTATTTATTCACTACATCAGCCGTGCGGCCTTCACGAGTCTACATACACTTACTGATAACTTGTATGCAAAACAAAAACTACATTAATGGCGGCGACGGCAAAGACAACGACAACGGTCAAAGAACTGTGTGCTTCTCCCGGTAAGCAGCACACCTGGCGAGCTCCCGCCTCCTCCTCTACTTATAAGGTTTCACCTGCTGCCACTTAATGCACCCTCAATGCGCCACCTGCTGTGGCAAACAGGGAATTACATGACACACAAAGTATTACAAATACAAATGGCTCTAACACCTGTACACAGACAGGTTAACACACTGACCTTTACCACTCCTTCACAGAGAGCGTCCTAACACTTTCATTCATCTCCTGGTTTTATTCCATCAGCAAGATCGGACACGTTTACTTAGCATCACCAACGTCTGCTCTGAAATCACTGAACTCCCTGTTAGAGTTCTGACAGACAATCCACACCGCTCACAGGATCCTACACGACTCCCCACACAGTAGAGGTAAGACCGGGCCTAAAAAATCCAGCCCGACCCGACCCAGGCCCGCGGGTATTAAAGCCCGACCCAGGTCCGAGCCCGATCAATTAACTTGATCTGCAGCCCGAGCCCGAAAAAAACAGAAATGTTATATTTTATTTGTGAGGGTGAGGGTGAGGAGGAGGAGGAGGAGGAGGAGGAGGAAAGGGAGGAGGAGGAGGAGGAGGAGGAGGAGGAAAGGGAGGAGGAGGAGGAAAGGGAGGAGGAGGAGGAGGAGGAGGAGGAAAGGGAGGAGGAGGAGGAGGAGGAGGAAAGGGAGGAGGAGGAGGAGGAGGAGGAGGAGGAGGAGGAAAGGGAGGAGGAGGAGGAGGAGGAAAGGGAGGAGGAGGAGGAGGAGGAGGAGGAAAGGGAGGAGGAGGAGGAGGAAAGGGAGGAGGAGGAGGAGGAAAGGGAGGAGGAGGAGGAGGAGGAGGAGGAGGAGGAGGAGGAGGAGGGGGAGGAGGAGGAGGAGGAGGAGGAGGAAAGGGAGGAGGAGGAGGAGGAGGAGGAGGAGGAGGAAGAAAGGGAGGAGGAGGAGGAGGAGGAGGAGGGGATGCGTCAGTCAGAGCCGGACAGAGCACTGCTCCGGGAAAAGGGACTGGTTGCGATTTGTGTGATCCCATTTGTGACGATGCCTGTACATAATGATAACACATTAAAGCCTGTGGAGGGAGGAAGGAAGGAAGGGAGGAAGGAAGGAAGGAAGGAAGGAGGAAGGAAGGAAGCCTGTCTTTTGTAACGAATTCTCCCAGTTAAACTGTAAGATGCATATTCTCTGACAAGGAGAAGAACAGCAGCAGGAGCAGGTCTCTGGGCTTTGGGTTTTAGTATACATAATACATAATACCCGGGAAGAGCTGGACGAAGTGGCTGGGGAGAGGGAAGTCTGGGCTTCCTGCTTAGGCTGCTGCCCCCGAGACCCGACCAGGATAAGCGACAAGAAGATGGATGGATGGATACATAATACATAAATATATATTTATTAAAAAAAGTTGGCGAGAGAAGCCCGACCCGACCTGAACGTAATAATTGACATTTTGGGCATTTTGGGCCGGACTCAGACTCGGGCTCGGGCTCGGACTCGGGCTTAAGATCTTACCTCTACCGCACAGTGGCTCCCATCAGGCTGCAGAACACAAAGGAGGATCCACCTTTGTCCCCACAGCAGTCCAGCTCCTGAACTCTGACCCCTCTCTGTCCCAACACCATTGCCCCTCGACTGACTGGATGCACACAGCACCATGAAGCCCAGAGCAGTCTGACTGTGACTCACTGGAAATACTGACTATAGCACTTTATATGATTTATGTTGGTCCTTTTTAATGATGCTGCTCCTCGTGCCTTTAAATGACCCCTCAGGGACAAATACAGTGTTTTGAATTATATTATTGGTCAGAACATATAAAACTGATATGTGAAGAAGGCCCCTGACTCTCTCCTCACCTGGACTCTGCCTTACAGACTTTGGGCCAATCAGAACTCAGTTAGACTGAAGTCTGCCACACATCAGATGCTCAGCTGGACTTTCTCTTCTGTCATCTGGTGTGAAGTGCTCCAGTGACTGAGTGAAGAATGAGTTCCTGGTGAATAGTTTGAGTTTCAGTCGACCTAAAGAGACTCAGGTTCATGTTAGGTGTCTGTTAGTAGCAACTGTTCTTCACTTACTGGCTGTAAATGGTCTGGATGTTATCTTTAGTATCTATTAAAGGCTGTATTAATTAATCTGCTCATGAAGTAAAGAGGAGCCACATCACATACAGAGCAGCAGCCTCTTGTATTAATGCAGTGCATGTACACTACTGGCCTTTAGAGGGCGATGTAGCACCACTGATATTAATCCACTGTTTCAGCCTCAGATGTTTAATGCAGATTCACATTATTTATCTACAACTTCTACGTGTGTGTTGTATATTTTATCCAGATGTCTAATGTGTTTATTATGGTTATTATGTTTATTTAAACAGAACCACTGAGTCATCAGACTGATGTATGACACTGTGGATGTGGAGGTGAAAATAAAGACTAAAAACTGAGTTCTTCTTGAATAAATCCAGAACATAGTCTTATCAGGGAAGCTGCACCTCCCTCACATGATATCCAATGTAGAAAATAGCCCAGATTACATTTAGTTAAAGCTTGAAAAAGATGTGGCCATTCTTTTTGGTGTCAGCAACCTTAATACCTTCACTTTAAATGTGTCCCTCTGATTCTTCAGCCTGAAATGAGCCAGTGTGATCAGTAGATGTGATGGTTGGAAGCAATAAAGACATTGGTCTGTAGGACGGTTAAATGACTTCTACATAGTTCACTGGTCTGTTCATCATCTCTTTATTTTAGGATGAAATTTGGATTCTTCAGGAAATCTTCTACATCTTGGTCACTAAACACTGTTGTTTCACATCTAGACAACTTCTCATCAAATGATTTGAAAGTAGAGTTGATGTCTTTGGCTGTATACGTGAAGTACTGTTCAGTTTCTGACAGTTAGTTACACCCAGTTCTCTTCACTTCCTTTCTTTAGAAGTTTCCCACAGTTCTCTTTACTAATATCTGGCTCAGTACGACAGTTAATGTCACGTATAAAGCGCTCCTATGAACCACAACTCTTCTATAACTGAGTGTTTATCTGGTCATGTGTTTTCAGAGATATGATGAGACTTTAAAAAACTGCAGAAAAGAAAGTAACAGGACTAACCACATGTTTGCTGATTTGTCTTTCACTTTGTGTCTCTGCAGAGAATATTCACATCTTATTATCATTTAACAATGTTTCACACTAACTGAAAGAAAAGACCAAAACATCAATGATTCACAAATAAAAAAGCAACTGAAGCCAAAACTAACTATTCTATGTTGTAAAGAAGCCTGTGTGCATTGTTGTTCATATATTAATATAGTTAGATGATGTTATAATTGGTATTTACACTGATGTTTTATATTAAACCTTCATGTGTACAGGATCACATACAGGGCTTAACATTTGAACATTTCCACCATTGAGAGTGTACCTTAAAGAATCTTTTATGTTTATAAGATAAGAAGTACTTTATTAATACCTTAGAGCAGTAGTTCCCAACTTTTTTTTCTTGAAGCCCCCCTTGCCTACTTATTCTTATTCTCTGAACTATATTTTATAGTAATTACAAGTTATATAGTATTATACAGTTAAGTAGTGATATTCAGCTTCAGTAGCGTCACATTTTTGTTGAATGTCTCTCTCTCTCTCTCTTCAGGTCTGTTAGATGAGAAACATCTGAGTGACTTAAAGTTAACGTTTTGTAATCAGCTGATAAAACGCACAGCACCGCAGCATTTTACACATTATGCCGTTAATATCAGCTGTTTAGTTGGAGCCGTTCATTTACTCTGAGCCGGTTAGCCTGAAGCTTGTTGCTATAGTAACGTTACAGTTAGCCTGAAACTTGTTGCTATAGTCACGTCACAGTTACCTGTCTGAGGATTAACGTTATTAATGGTGACATCTCATGGCGCTGTTTGCATTAGTTTTTTTTTCTGAGCAGGTTCTTCCTCAGATGATGTAGATTTATGTTTTAACCAGCGGTGTGTGTTTGTTTCCTTAAACTTAATATCACTGTTAGCGTGTCTGTGTTATGCTAGCGGTTCCGGCCCACTGCAGACGTTGGTTGGATTCATTTATTTTATTTTATTTTAATTTATTTTTTTGAAGACGTTAGTTAAGGCGGCGGGCGTGTGTTGCTTAGGTGGCTGCCTTAGCTGTAAAGTGCTGTGGGAAACCCTGGTCTCATATCACGATATCGATGTAATTTAAATATATTCTGAGAATATTAGGTTCTGAAAGTCACTGATCCTGAAATGTGCTGAAGACAGGGGGGATTGAAACCTTCAAAGGAAACTATGCAATTCACTTTTCCTCTGTTCTGCTAACCCTCCCTGCCAAAATTGTCGGTCTGCTGGAACAAGCGCAAACATTAGCTAAGCTAAGTTAGCTAAGCTAAGCTAGCTAAACTGAAGTAGTTTCCTAGTAATGTTGCGGTGAGTCGGTCGTTATAAAGCCATAATAAGGTCCTACGTTAATAACAGCAATAGAAAGTAACAGACTTACTGGCAGATTAGAAACTCCATGTGGCGAACTGGTTCCATCCATGTCCTTTCTCAATGGTGACAGGCAGCGTCCCTAGCCACTCCCCCCAAACCCTCCCCTACACACCAAAATCCTGCCAGTAACTTGAAACTTTTAAGAAATAAACATTGAAACTGAAAAGTGTAAAAGGATGGACATGAAGAAGAAATCTGAAGAAAGACACATAATATATATATATATCAAAAATCCAAATAAAATATTTCAATGCCAACACTTGTTTCAGTATCGATACAACTTTTTTTACAATGCCAAATATTAAAGTCAGCATCCTGGCTCCATACATCTAGTGGTCACTACAGAAAACATCATTATCCAGAGTGGATGTAATATTCTTCAGGATATGTTCATTATGATGCTGTGAGCTGTGTTTTCTTTGAGTCTCTGTCAGACTTGCTGCTCAGAATAAAGTCAAACAGACATTTAATGAACAAAGTTCAGCAGAAGCTTCAACAGACTCAGAAAGCAGCTGATGATCCAGTGAAGACACTCTGAGCAAACTGATTTCATCAAGCTCACACTTTATTCATCATTCACAGAAACATGATTTCATGTAGAATAACACAATATACTGCAACCACTCAAATATCACTGCTTAGAAAATAAACTACATGAATGAATACAAGTTTTCCCACATGGCCTGTGTCACCTGAAATATTAAACTCATCATTACAAGCTGTATGATTCAAATACACGTGAAGAAAATCTGATCAGACAGAAGCAAATACTAAACCATATAATCCTCCCTTTGGGTGTTCCCACACCTCCAATCAACCCAAGTCCTCATCAATTAGCATTTAGCATCTTTCCACAGTGATTATACAGATATAATATGATTAACATCAGGTATTTGAAGTCAGTTATAAATGTAATGTAAGCATGGCAAAACTCAGTCCAGCACTTGCCTGCGTTGTGCAGTTGTGTGTAAAATAAAACAAAAATCTGAAATAGATCAAAAACACAGTTTGAATACATGTTAAAAATATTACATATAAAACTAAACTATTGCTCAGTGCTATTTAAACTCCATCAAAATATAATCAAAAGATATGCATCAAAACTTAAAGTCAAAATAAAAGTAAGAAGTAGAAACAATTAGATAGTGTGAACATGGCAGAGAAATGTCCATCAGGTTTCTATAATCCCCTACTCCAACTACTGAAAGCAGCTGTGTGCTTCTTGTTTCTTGGTTACTGAAGTGCAGCTGAACACACTGATGCTGTGTTTTGATGTGATGACTGAAGCTGAGAGCAGAAAAGAGGCTCAACTATGACAGGAAGTGATGTAAAAACAGAGTATTGATAAGAAGAAAAGCAACAGCTGCTGTTACTGTGAGACAGATTGTGGCTCTGCTTTGACTGATGTGGATCAACAAATGATTCCTCTGTAATCTGAACAGTGACCAGACGTCCAGAATTAAACATTCAACTACAAGAACAAACAGCAACAGAGCTCCTGTTTCTCACAATCACACACCTGACATTTAAGAGAAGATTCAATTCTTTTCTGATGGACATTTTACATCAACATTGTAATTAAAAGGATTATAATGAAATAATGTTTGTGATGTTTAAACATTTGTATGAACAGTGTAGATCTTGTTGTCTACTCAGCTGGTTCATGTTGTTCACCTACTTTTTATTTGTATCTGCTTTTCCAGCTGCTGTTAGTTTACCAATCATGTACCCCAGCCCTGCTCTGGTTCCTTCATCCTGTCGACTCTTCATCTCCTCCAGCTTCTTCACCTTCTCTGTGTCTCCTGTCTCCTTCATCTTCTCAATCAGGAAGTCCAAGTGGACATGAATGGACAGTGAATTAACATTCAGGGCGATCTGCTCCAGTTTAACAACATGTTGGTAGACCTCATCCAGCCACTTTATCTTCTCTGCTGTCAGTTCTTTCATCTCTGTTTGAAGATGTTCCTTCAGGCTCTTCTCCTTCTCATTTTCTGACTTGCCTTTCTTATACTTCACTATCATATCTTGTTGGGTCTTCATGATTTTCCTGGTATTGGTCACATATCTCCACTTCTCTTTCACATGATCTGATGCAGGACACTTCCCTGTACAAACTGTACAGTAACCATCTTTCATGACCTTACAGTCTTCAGCAGTCTTTGCCATTGTGCATGAAGAGTGACAATTCTCTTCACAGACATTACAACAAACAGCTCCTGCAAAGGGATACAACCCCCACATCCCACCACTGATAGGCTCTTTCTCTTTGTAGACCTCTTCAACTTCTACAGTGAACTCTTCATTCTTCTTTATCTCTTCTTTATGTTTCTTCAGAACTTCTTCAGTCAGTTGGATCACTTTCTGTTTCAGTTCAATCCGCTGGATTCTTTCTTGCAGGTTTTGGATGCAGGCTGTCAGTCTGATGTGTGTGTTCAACACTTCAACTGTCATAACCAGCTTCTGAGGTTTAAATTCTTTCAGGAAGTCTGTGAATCGTTTCATTCCTCTCTCTGTTATCCTCCATGCATTCTCTAAAGGTAGTTTATCTTCTTCTGTTCTCTCTTTTCTCTGGCAGTTATCAAACAGGAAGTGAACAGGCTGATTCTTCTCATTTTTGGCACATATAATTTTTGCAGCTTCAAGAGCTTCCAGAGCATCATCAGGTTTTAGTCCATTAGAGTTTGTGATGAGAGCGATGATGTTCTCCTCAATGTCTTTCCCAAACAGAGACGTCACTGAATCAAAGATGTACCTCAGTCGATCACTCACTCGATTCTCACTCGCCTTCAGCACCAGACCCACTGCAGAAAGTTCATGAACTCCATCGTCTGAGCGGAACAAGTCAAATAATCTTTGACTAACGATGACATCACGTTCGATCCCTCTGGTGTCTCCGAATCCAGGAGTATCGATGATGGTCAGAGCGTAGGGCAGAGTTTTACCTTTATAACCAAAGATCTCGTAAACGATCACATCTGGTGTCTGACTCTCTGTCTGACTTCTCTTCTCTTCTTCTACGATCTCAAACCAGATGTTGTCCTCTAACTTCACTCCCATGGTGTAGTTGACCAGAGCGTTGATCAGAGTAGATTTTCCTGCTCCTGTTTCACCTACAAGTAAGATGGTTCTGTTTGTCTTGTTCAGGTTTTTCTCTCCAACTGTTTTTCTTGTCAGAGTCCCAAACTTCTCTTCCTTTGGTCTCAGCTGGTAGACAGCAGGAGAGATCAGAGTACTTTTGGTGATGATGTCCTGGTATCTGGATGAGGCGTTACTGGTTGGGAAGAAAAAATATAGAACAGTTTAATACACATATAAACTTAATGAACAGATCAATCAATCTTTATTTATAAAGTACCAAATCCCAACAGAGTCATGTGAAGACTCTTTCCACATAGAGCAGGTCTAAACCGAACTCTTCAGGTTTCATTTAAAGAGACCCAACATTCCCACATGAGCAGCACTTGGTGACAGTGGAGAGAAAAAACTCCCTTTAACAGGAAGAACCCTCAGAACCAGACTCAGAGTGGGAGAACATCTTTTAACAGGAAGAACCCTCAGAACCAGACTCAGAGTGGGAGAACATCTTTTAACAGGAAGAACCCTCAGAACCAGACTCAGAGTGGGAGAACATCTTTTAACAGGAAGAACCCTCAGAACCAGACTCAGAGTGGGAGAACATCTTTTAACAGGAAGAACCCTCAGAACCAGACTCAGAGTGGGAGAACATCTTTTAACAGGAAGAACCCTCAGAACCAGACTCAGAGTGGGAGAACATCTTTTAACAGGAAGAACCCTCAGAACCAGACTCAGAGTGGGAGAACATCTTTTAACAGGAAGAACCCTCAGAACCAGACTCAGAGTGGGAGAACATCTTTTAACAGGAAGAACCCTCAGAACCAGACTCAGAGTGGGAGAACATCTGCCTGTTTGTTTGTTTTTTCATTGCATTGTTTTCTGTATACTGTTCTATGTATACTTTTTGCTGTTCTGTTGTTTCCTTAATTTTAAAAAAACTATTACTGTTATTTATGGTCACACACACACAGGATCGATTTGATGTAATGTTAATTTTCTTTCTCCTCACTTCAAGTATTTGCAGACCATAACTCCAACTTATATTTGGATGCAGAGAAGACTCAGCCCTTCCATGCAGTTGTACTTACAGCATATTGCGTCTCTCTTTCTCTCTCTCCCTGAAGTAGCTGATATACTTCCACATAAGTGTTTTTTGATGCTCGAACAACGTCCAAACAAACATCACCTTTCTGTGGTCGGCCATGTTTTCCGAGTTTGCACAAATGGAACGCAATTACCTCGGAAGTCTTCCGACTCGGATCTTTCCGAGTTCCAAGTGCAACAGAACGCAGCAATACTCTTACCATACGTTACCACACAGCAGACATTTCGGCTTCTCCTCGTTGCTTTCAATAACACTGGTAAATCCATACTGAAGGAAACTTTCATCGTATTTTCTTTGTCTTTTTTGTGTCTGTGTCTCTGTTTCTTTTTGAACTGTCTTTACGAGGCCAGGCGCATGAAGAAATCTTTCAATTTTGTTTTTTGTTTTTCCCTACTGACTGCAAGTTTGTGTTTATACGGGGACTTCCGGCTTTGCGACTGATGGAGTAAGATGTGCCTGTGGGAGCTCCTGCAAAACTCTTTTGAATGAACATTTGGGCTTTTTCGTGAACTTTCTATCACTACATTTCGACTCCACAAGCTCATTGTGATTACATTACGTGCAACCCAGCGGCTACACTAACAAGGCCTGCTCCCCCGGCTGTATCCCCCCTGCAGACTGCGGCTACTAAGGCGCCCCCTCCAGAGGATGATGCCGCTGTCCCAAGCATGACTTCTGCCGACTTTAACGCTGAATTACTTGCTGCTCTTCGAGAAGAGATGGTAGGTGTTTTCAAGACTGAATTAGGGATCGCAATGACAAACAATTTGACCCAGATAAAGTCCGAGCTGCAAAGCGTGAAGACGGAGCTAAATGCTAACATGGCGGCTATCAGGTCGGAGGTGGATGTACTAAAGGTGACTGTGAATGACATGGAGGGCTCGCTGTCGACATACACTGACGATGTGGTTTCACTCAAAAGTAAAGTGGACAAACTTTCGGCCCAACTTGTTACACTTAACAGTAAGTGTTCGGTTCTTTAAGATTCTCCCCACCGAACGGGGCATCAGGAGAGGACACGTTGTTATAACTCGTTGTGGTTTTTTATTTGCTTTGATTGATTTTCCATAGAGTTGTTTAATCCACAATTAGTAGCCACAAATAGCAGATTGCAGATTGCAGATAGCAGATAGCAGATTGCAGGTTATAAACCTATAGAATAGAAAGGCTATGATATAAACAACAATATTGACAGCCATATATTCATAATACCATAAATTCTGAATGCACAAATATAAATATCCATATAAAAACACACAAATATAAATATAGATCTACTGTATGAATTCATATAAATATATATATCCAGAAACGTCAATAGTCAGTATTATTAAGCAGTATAAATACCATAATATAATTAATGTTTAAATTGAATGACAAGCACAACACGTTAAACATTACATTGCAACACATAAGCCACATTGCATCACTAATATTGCACATTAAACTAATAGCCCAAAGTGCTGGCCTAAATGCAAACCAGTGAGTGTAGTTTAAAGTAGTAAAGCTGAGCATAGTAATTCATTATAAATGTAAAGCGATTGACTACATTACCCATCCTGCATTGCGAGCAGGAAGACAGCCAATTACAAGTAACTACGTCACTCAACCAGCACCGCAAAACAGGAAGTAAACTCATGTGTCCGTGAAAGCGCTACAATTCAAACATTAGCCACGGATACCATCAAACCGGCAACGTTAGACATTGGACCGCAGACAATGTTTATCAATGTGACCAAAGTAAGTTATCAAGCATATAAATCGGGCACATACACGCGACAGCTCAGCACAAGCAAACAAACTTAAACCGCAGCTCAATGAATGGAAACAGCAGCTTACCGGTGGCGCATCTCTCCTGACGAGACAACATGCCAAAACTAGTGCTCGCTCCCGCTTATAGCCCGTGCTCGTTCATTACCGGATTCTAACTTGCCGCTATGGGATTACCTGTCTACGTTTCACCTGTTTACTGGCCCGCGCTTCAATCAGGTAAGTGAGCAGCGAACCTCCCTCTTGTTCACCTGTGTGACGTCACCGTTAATCACCTGTGACTCCCACTTACTCACCCGTGACCTAGCGGACGCAACAGTAAGTGTGAAGATTTGGAGGCGAGGTCTCGCCGCAACAATATTCGGATAATAGGACTATCAGAGGAACACAGCGCAGTCGACGCAGCCACAGTTTCCACCCTGCTTAAAGATGCTCTCAGCTTGGAGAAAGAGCCAGTTGTGGACCGGGCACATCGATCCCTACAACCCAACCCGAAACCCGGCGACCGTCCTCGTCCCATAATAGCACGTTTACACTATTATGCAGACTGTATTGACATCCTACGGCGTGCCAGAGCCCAACAGCGCGTCAAGGTGAGGAACTCAACAGTCTCCATCTTCCCGGATCTCACTACACGGACAGCCAAAGCCCGCGCTGCCTTCAATGACATCCGACGCCAGCTCAGGGATATCCCGGACATAAGGTTTGGGCTGCTACATCCAGCGCGCCTCCGGATTACTAGAGGGGATGTCACAAGGGAATTTACATCACCTGACGAAGCCGCAGTTTTTGTGAAAACACTCATGTAGGCCTGGGTTTGTTATTGCAAAGTTATTGAAACACAGGTTTGAGTGTAGGTGCCACTGCAGTCATGTTTACTCTCTAAAACGGTGGTGCTGAAATGACTTCTATCAGCATTTTCTGCGAATAGTTTTGAATATTACATCATTGTTTTGGACATGTTTTGATCGTGTTTGATATAGATGGTACCATAACTTGGTGTCCGTCTTAATAGACGGCGGTAGACATGCTTATGATTGCGCAAGTTTCTTAGACGGTTCTGAGCTTTGTGTTCTTTAATCATTCAGCCCTTTCTTTAGTTATACTTTTTACCTTCACAATGTTTGCAGGAGCTCCAGTCAAGTTGGAGTGAGGTGAAGATGGCTGTTTGGTCCAAAGCCTTGAATTTATCCTTTTGGTTTACGACTCCTTGTGGAGTTAGCACTGGTATCCTATCGTTTGGGGATGGGGTAGTGGAAGGTGCTATAGGGGGAGGTTGTGGGATTTGGGGTGAGTTAATTAAGTTAGGTTTTTGTTGTTTTTGTTTTTTCTCCTTTCCTTTTTCTCCCTTCCCCTGGAGTGTGGCGGTTTATCAGTTGGAATATTAAAGGTCTAGGGGGTGCTATTAAACGGTGCAGGGTCTTCTCTCACTTAAAGCGTTTGAAACCTGACATTGTGTTTTTGCAGGAAACCCATATGAGGAACAAAGATCAAGTCAGACTAAAATGTCCCTGGGTTGCTGAGGTATTCCACTCTAGTTTCAACTCAAAGGCCAGGGGGGTTGCCATCTTGATCAGTAAATCTGTCCCATTTACCCTGACTAATACCATATCTGACAAAGACGGCAGATATCTGATAGTTTCAGGTACTCTATTTCGTGTGCCTGTCCTATTAGTTAATGTATATGCTCCAAACTTCGATAATCCTAGTTTTATGACTAAGTTATTTGAAAATCTGCCCTCTCTGAGTGACTGTTTTCTGATTTTTGGAGGGGACATGAACTGTGTTATTGATCCTCAATTAGACCGCTCTAAACCTGGCTCAACCAGATCGGTAATGGCTAAGGCCCTTTGCAATTTTATGTCTAGCAATGGCTATGTTGACCCCTGGAGATTTCGCAATCGGAGCAGTAGGCAATATTCTTTTTATTCACACGTGCACCAGACCTTTGCTCGTATAGATTATTTCTTTGTAGATGCTAAACTCATGCCAAAAGTGACAAACGTCTCGTATCATCCAATCGTTGTCTCAGATCATTCGCCTGTGTCCATAGATGTTCAGATTTCCCCTGGACCTCGCTATCCCACTCACTGGCGATTCAATACGTCTCTTCTATTGGATGACAAATTTCATAAATTTATTACAAATGCAATAGAGGATTTTATTGCTCTTAACCACTCTGATTCAGAACCTATCTCTAAAGTGCTGTTGTGGGAGTCCTTAAAAGCATATTTGCGAGGTCAGATAATTTCGTACTCTGCGCATATAAGAAAATTGAGGATGTCAACTACTCAAAAGCTATTATCTGATTTAGAATCAGTGGATCAACAGCTTGCGACCGCCCCATCTGACGATCTCTCGAGACGTCGCGTGGCCTTACAAACTGAACTGGATCTTATCACAACTAATGAGGCGGAGCGCATGTTGCTTCACTCCCGTTCTAGATATTACGAACATGGCAACAAGTCTGGTAGGTTGTTAGCTCACCAGTTGCATCGTCAAGCAGCCTCACGTTTAATACCACGCGTTAAGGATGGATCGGGAGCGCTGCAGGATGACCTGGATGTTATTAATTCTGTCTTTTCATCTTTTTATGAATCCCTGTACACGTCTGAACTCTTATCAGAGCCAGCTGATATGCACACGTTCTTAGATGAACTTCAGTTTCCTTCTGTAGATCCAGAGTTGGTTACTCAATTAGACTCAGCTCTGACCATTCAAGAACTAAATTTGGCTTCACAAAGCATGCAAAATAATAAAGCCCCGGGACCCGATGGGTTTCCAGTGGATTTTTTTAAAGCCTTTCAGGCCAAACTTATTCCATTACTTCACTCTGCTTATGTAGAATCTCTATCACTTGGCTCTCTCCCCCCTACATTGAGACAAGACTCTATTAGTGTTCTCTTAAAGAAGGACAAAGATCCGGATCTTTGTACCTCATATAGGCCAATCTCTTTAATGAATGTAGATACAAAGATTCTGGCAAAGGCCTTGGCTTGCCGACTTGAAAGGGTCCTTCCAACTATAATTTCTCAGGAACAGACTGGCTTTATAAAGGGGCGTCAGCTCTATTATAACTACTTTGTTAAATGTAATCTACTCGAAAGAAACAACAGTTACACCTGAAGAGGTGATATCGATTGATGCCGAAAAGGCGTTCGATCGAGTTGAATGGCACTATCTATTTGCAGTCTTAGCTAAATTTGGATTTGGTGAAAGTTTTATATCGTGGATACGCCTTCTTTACACACTCCCTTGTGCCAGTATCACCACTAATAACACTCAATCCGGCTATTTTTCTTTAAATAGAGGTTGTAGGGGACAGGGCTGCCCCCTATCTCCCCTATTGTTTGCACTTGCAATAGAGCCCCTGTCTATTTATTTGAGGACTTTTCCCACTTTCAATGGCATCACCAGGATTCATACAGAATTCAAACAACTTCAAAATGATTTATTGCTCTATGTCGCAAATCCAGTAAGTGCCTGCCCCGCCATTATTTCACTCTTTCATAGATTCGGCCGGTTCTCAGGGTATAAAGTTAACGTTGCCAAGAGTGAATGTTTTCCTGTCAATAAACTAGCAATGCAACTCTCCCAGTCTGATATTCCTTTCAAATTGAGCCCTTTAGGATTTAGATATCTTGGGGTTAACATAGCCAGGTTTTTTAAATCCCTTTATTCTGAAAATTTCTTTCCCCTCTTAGCTGCAGTTAAGGCAGATTTTCAAAAGTGGAGTTCCCTCCCTCTCTCTTTGATTGGGAGAATAAATACAATCAAGATGAATGTTCTGCCAAAGTTTCTATTTCTGTTTCAATGTCTGCCTATATTTTTACCAAAAAGTTTTTTTAAAACAGTAGACTCGATTATCTGTTATTTTCTGTGGAATGGCAAAACACCCAGAGTCAGACAAAAGGTACTCCAGAATTGTAAGTTCTATGGTGGCCTCTCTCTGCTAAATTTTCAATTTTACTACTGGGCGGCGAACATCACTAAAATTACATTCTGGGCCATGCCAACTAGCATACCTTGGTGTCAACTGGAAGCACAGTCGTGCTCCCCAGCCTCTCTTTCTGCTTTACTGACCGGTCCAGTTACTGCAAACCTCTCTGGCCTTACCTGCAACCCTGTGGTTACTGCTACGCTTAAGATATGGTTTCAATTTAGGAAACACTTTAAATTTATGACGCCTACAGTTCTAACCCCACTGTTAAAAAATCCTGTTTTCAAACCCACATTTACCGATCCCACTTTCTCCTTATGGCAGGATAAGGGACTGAAATGTTTTAAGGATTTCTATAAGGAAGAGGTCTTCTGCTCTTTCACAGACCTGGTGAATAAATTCAATCTCCCACCCTCCCACCTTTTTAGATATTTCCAGGTGAGGAATTGCGCAAAATCTTTATTCTCCAATTTCCCTCACCTCCCACCTAAGCAACCATGGGGTGAACTTTTACAATTCAATCCTCTACAAAGGTCTTTAATCTCAAGAATTTATACTTCTATTCAGTCATATGATGGCCATTTGACCACCAACACAAGAGAGGCTTGGGAGCGTGAACTAGGATTGGTTTTTGATGAGTATTGGTGGGAATCTGCTCTGAAGGTCATTCATAAAACATCTATTTGTGCCCGTCTGACCCTGATACAGTTTAAAGTTGTATTTAGATGTCATTATTCTAAGACAAGGTTGGCACGGATTTTTCCAAATACGTTAGATGTCTGTGACAGGTGTGGAGGCTCACCCTGCAACCTTACGCACATGCTTTTCTCCTGCCCAGCCCTGAAAAATTTCTGGCAAATGTATTTCAACACCATTGTAGCTGTCATCAGAGTTAATCATAGAATTTAAGTTAAAATTAGAATAATTTTGTTTGGTTAAAAATATATTTATTTTGCTTATTAACATGAATATAAGTTAGAATTAAAAGTAATAAAAGAGCTGTGTAATATTTTAATAGCGGAACAAAAGTTCTTTGTGTTGTTGTGGGTGGGACTGTTTTGGTTGGTTGCGCACTGAGCAGAACCACAGGTGGAAAAGTTCGGTTGTGACAGAGAGGATGGTCACTGAAGGGTTGCTTGCTGTGTTAAAGTGTATGAAGCTGAAGGAAGACTTATAAGGCTGGAAGTTCATTATCTTACCCCTTTAGTTCACGCGGCCAATGAGGTATGCAAGTTTATTTGTGTTTGTATATTTGTAATTATTTGCGTTCACGTGATAACTGCATGTTACCTTAAGCTTCAATGCTAATTATTCATAAGTTAAGTAGCTTTGTCTTTTAGTTAAAAGAATGATGTAAGATGTATTTTGTTTGTGACATATCTATTTAGTAGTAAATTATTATTCTTTGTGAGAATTTATGTCTGTAAATTTATAATTTTGTATTTTGTATTCATCCAGTTCTCACGGCATGTTGACGGTTTGGATGCAATAAATGCCCGTATCTACAAGAACGCCTTGTGTTCGTGTTTTAACTGGAGGGAGTAATAACCATGTCGAAGGTATTCTCAAAAACTATTGACACTTCACCACACATTTGCATTTTTGGTCTTCCAGAAGAGCATACCCAATACTCTACTAAAGAACTGGAAGTGATAGCTTTTACCTCCATGATTGCTAAACGTCACTTCCTTCTTAACTGGAAATCCACAACAGATCCTTCCAGCACACAGTGGATTAAGGAGGTTATGTCCTTTTTGAAAGTAGAGAAAATTAGATATTCAAGAAGGGGAAACTTAAACAAATTCTACAATAAATGGCAATCGTTCATGGATTTTTTTGAGACAATGTAACCCCCCACACTCCACCCCCCCCCCCATCCCTTTTTTTTCCCTTTCTCTCTCTCTCCTCCCTTTTTTCTTTAGTTTACTATTGTTTCTTTATTTGTTTTTGGTTTTTTAATTTTTTTTATTGTTTATCTACCTATTTTTGTAATCGTTGTTTAATTCTTAAAATATGTATATCTAAATCCATTGGTGTAACGGGCACGTCCAATGCTGACACCTATGTGTCCTGATATGTGTGAGTGCCTTTGTTATTTTTCATGTACGCATCAATAAAAAATATGAAACAAAAAAAAAAAAAAAAAGTTTGTGTTTATACAGGTAGAAGTGAACTCAAGTAGTGGTCACTGTGTAGTCAGGTGATCGCGGCCATCAATCAATTTATTTATTTATTTTTTTCTTCATCCACTACTAGACATTTCCGGTGACCCCACGGTTGAAAAACACTGCTAAAGCAGCATAAACTAGGAGCTGGAACCGGCCCTAACTATAAGCTTTATCACAAAGGAACGTTTGAAGCCTCTTAAATGTAGGGAGGGTGTCTACTGAGCTGTAATGGTGGTCTGTTGTTACAGTATCCTTCCCTTGTTGTAAATCAGTAATCATTTTCTATTCATAATTAAAATAAGTATACAATAAAATAAAATGAAATAAAATTAAGTGTTATAATTACTGATTTGAATAAAAGTCAAAGTATCTCAGGTGTGAACTCAGTGGTTGAACCTCTTCCAACAATCTTATATGATGAAGCTCATCACAGTATAACAAAAACACTGATCCATCTAACTCATAAAAGTTGAGCCCCTCACTCCAGACAGTCCTTGCCTTAGATGAACAAAATTCAGTACACATATACAGTATCTCACAAAAGTGAGTACAACCACCACATTTTATTATATATTTTCATAAGACAACATGATAGAAATTAAACTTTGATACAACTTAAAGTAGTGAGTGTACAGCTTGTTTAGCAGTATATATTTACTGTCCTCTGAAAATAACTCAACACACAGCCATTAATGTCTAAACATCTGGCAACACAAGTGAGTACACCTCACAGTGAACAGCGGTTCAAAATTTTGGTGTTTTGCCATAAAACGGGAAGTGATGGCCAAATGGCGCCATTGCACCCCCACCTCCAGATTGTGGTGGACTAACGAAAATCGATACACATATGCATCATGTAAATATGCACAAAAATGTCTCTTAGACCCATACCCTAACAGGAAGTTGGCCATTTTGATTCAAATTTTCGATTTTAGCGCCATTTTAGCGTTTTAGAAATTTAATCCTACCAACTTCAGATTCACTCAGTATCATCTTAACACCTTGGAAAGAAAAACTTATCAAAATCTCCTCAGTTAAAGTTGAAGTATGTAACTCTGACACCAAGTGTTTAGAAATGGTACTGCGGCTCACGCTCCAAACACTGGAGAGAGCTGTCTCTCCTCGCCCCCTCCCTGCCAGAGTCTACTTCACGCGGGTTGCCAGTTGTTGGACATGATCCTGCATATCCTCCTCCGTATCAGCGGGTGCAGCTGAGTGCTGTATGACACTGTAACCGTCTCCATATTTCAAAGGCATCTCCTATACATCCCCTTGTTTTGTTTCTCAAATTGTCACGACGTATTTGAGTCATAATGAGACTTTTTTGGTTTTGTAACATCAGACATTGTTGTGTTGTGTGCAGTGGAGGCCACTTTCCTGAGGTCAGAGAGGCAGCTCAAGAAAGAACCAAAGTGGCGTGGAGCATACACAGCTCAAGTCCATGAGATGGTGGAGAGAAAAGCAGCAAAGAAACTCACCAAGGAGACCATCACTGACTGGAAAGGACCAGTATGGTATGTCAGCCACTTGGTGGCGCCAAACCCACACTCCATCACAACACCTGTGCGACTGGTATGGAACAGCAGCCAGAAGTTTAAAGGGCTCAGCATGAATGACCTACTTCTGAAAGGGCCTGATGTACTCAACCCCATCCGAGCAGTGCTACTAAGATTCAGAAGAGGAGTCCATGCCTTAGGTGACATCAAGAAGATGTACAATTCTGTGTGGCTTGAAGACCTGGAAATGCACCTTCATAGATTTCTCTGGAGAGACTGCGAAGATGGAGAAATTGAGGAATATGCCATCACCAGAGTTGGTGACCGACGAGCAGGGTGTATTGCACAACTGGCTATGAGGGAAACAGCAAAACTGCCCATGTTCACTCACCTGGAGGAGGAGGAGCGTAGGATCCTCGAAGAGGATTCCTATGTAGATGACATCCTGACATCTCACGATGACCTGGAAAAGCTGGACAAAGCCACAGAGACAGTCCAAGAAATCCTGAAGACGGGCGGATTCTTCCTCAAGCCATGGGTCCGGTCAGGCCAAAGTGGGAGGCAGGAGGATGCATTAGAACAGTGTGCACCAGCAGACCAAGTATTCATTCTTCCCAACCAGATGAGTCAAGGAGACAACAAAGCCCTTGGAGTTGGCTATCTTGTTGGAAAAGACAAACTGTACCTCATGACCTCCATCAACTTCTCGAAGAAAAGAAAGAAGATGAGGACTGACCAGAATCTCCTTGGAGAAGACGTGAGAGGAAAAACTCCAGACCCACTGACAAGAAAGCAACTACTTAGCCAAGTCGCTAGCTTGTATGACCCAATAGGCCTTGCAACACCTGCCAAGCAGAAGGGAGCCATTCTGGTCAGGAAAGCTTTTCAAGAAGCTGGAGGCAAAGCTCTGACCCGTGATACATGGGACCAACCTCTGTCTGGAAAACTGAGGGAAGAAGCCATCCACCTGTTTGAGGAATACACACACCTCAGCCAAATCACCTTCCACAGAAGCCTTACACCAGCAAAAAGGACAGAAGGCCCCTGGGGAATAACATTCTCTGATGGAAGCGACCAGAGTTATGGAGCTGTTGCATACTTCAGATGGGAGACCGAACAAGGCATCCTGGTTTGACTGGTTGAATCCAAAGCAAAGCTCACACCACTTGACCAAAAGGGAGAACCAGTGAAGGCTGAAATCTGTGGTGCTGTTTTTGCTGCAAGACTCAGAAAATACATTGAAAAGCACATTCGAATGCAGGTTGAACGCTGGCTCCATCTTCTGGACAGTCAAACCGTGCTGGGAGCAATCCAAAGAGACAGCTATGGGTACCAAACATTCTTCGCCAATAGGGTTGGAGAGATCCAGAAGTCCACATCTGTCGAAGAATTGAGGTGGATTCCAGGTGAGCAGAACATCGCTGATCTCATAACAAGGGGAGCAAACCCAGAACACATCAAAGAGGACTCTGAGTGGCAGAATGGACCAGAGTTTTTGAAAAGACCTGTGGATGAATGGCCGACAAAGTCTGCTAAAGATGTAGCTGCATACGCCAGAGAAGGTATAAATAAGCTCCAAAGGAAATCTTTCACAGCGGTACTGACCAGAGCACAGTCAAAAGGAAACAAACAGGCCCCAACTACCACTGCAACTCCAGTGTCTCCAACCTCTGCCGTGACCAAAGCAGACCAAAGTAAGGACCTGCAAAGCAGCCCTAATGGAGGACAGGAAAACCAAGTCCAGAGACCACCTGCTGGTTCTGCAGTGAAGAGGATCCTTGACATCAGCAAGTTCAGCAGTTTAACTAAGCTGACCAGAGTTCTTGCCTGGGTGTGGAGAGCTGCCACAAAGTGGAGAAAGGTGCTGGACAGAACTGCAGGCACGAGTAAGCCAAAAGGGGAGGGAATTCCTTCAGCCCAGAGAATCAAGTCCAGAATCCAAGAAGCTGCACTGACCGTTAGGGAGTGTGAAGATGCACTCAGGGATATCTTCCTTGCAGCTCAGGAACAGGCAACCTTTCCAGACACTGCACTCAACAGACTGTATTCAAGGATGAAAAGTACTGGACTTTTGCTCTGCTGAGGAAGGTTCCAAATCTTTAACGAGGAGGAAACTACAGTACCGATCTTGCCCTGCACATCCTGGATATCCACTCTTCTAGCTCAAGAAGCACACAGTGCAAATCATGAGGAAATAGCAGGTACACTTCTGCGGATGAGGAGGAAAGCCTGGGTGGTAAGAGGCCGGAAACTAGCCCAGAAGATTGTCGACAGCTGTGTGTCCTGCAGAAAAGCAAAGGCCAGGAAATGCCAGCAGATCATGAGTGACCTTCCATCTGAGCGAATAACACCAGCCAAACCATTTAAGTACACAACAGTGGACTTATTCGGACCTTATGAAGTTAAGGATGAGGTGAGAAAGAAGGTGAAGCTCAAAGTGTGGGGAATTGTCTTCTGCTGCATGGCATCCAGAGCTATACACACAGATCTTGTCAGTGACCAGTCAGCTGAAGGCTTCCTGCTGGCTTACCATCGATTCACAGCATTAAGAGGACATCCTAGGAAACTGTGGTCAGATCCTGGAAAGAACTTTGTTGGAGCTAGACCTGCCCTCAAGGAGCTTTATATGTTTCTGGACCGGCTGGAAAAATCAAAGCTTGAGAATGAAGCCTCCAAACATGGCACAGAATGGAGCTGGAAAATCCACCCTGCTGACTCACCTCACAGGAACGGAGCTGCTGAAGCTGCTGTCCGCACCGTGAAGAGGGCTTTGCACAATCTGGGAGGCGATGGAGTCTCCACATGGAGTGAGCTTCAAACCTTCCTTTACATGGCCTCAAACCTTGCTAATGAAAGACCGATTGATGCCAGAATTCAGAGCCGTGAAGAATGTGTAGAATACATCAGCCCAAATTCACTTCTGCTTGGAAGAACTGGACCCAGCGGAGATCCAGGGACTTTTGATTTCG
Source organism: Scomber japonicus (assembly GCF_027409825.1). Taxonomy (NCBI): domain Eukaryota; kingdom Metazoa; phylum Chordata; class Actinopteri; order Scombriformes; family Scombridae; genus Scomber; species Scomber japonicus. Next base: position 32,966,919 of record NC_070596.1, on the reverse strand, counting down.
AAGGTTACCCCTACAAGAGACTAAGAGCTATCCAAACAGAAGTGGACCGGTTTTGGAGGAAATGGAGTCAGTTAGCAGGACCAAACCTGTTTGTCAGGACCAAGTGGCACACAGTTCACAGGAACGTGGCAGTTGGAGATGTTGTCTGGCTGGCGGACCAAAATGCCTTGAGAGGACAGTTCAGGCTTGCCAGAGTGGGTGATGTCAACACTGACAAGAAAGGAATTGTAAGGGATGTGTATGTCAGGACCTTCCCCAGCTACCCAGTCTCAACTGTGAAGCCCACTCAAAAGCTGAAAAAGCCATCAACCAAAATACCTGCAACAGTTCTTCACAGGGATGTCAGATGGATAGTCGTATTGCTGCCAGTTGAAGAGCAAAATTGAAAAAAAACACATCTGGATCGTGGACATCATTAATGTGGTGTGACCTCCTTGGGTTGAAGAACCAGGAGGTCAAGTGGGAGGTGTTGTGTCAACTGAGAAAAAAAAGGAAAAAAGAACCCTATCCCTCCAAACCTGCAGAGGGCGACCCCAGAGCCAAAAAATACCAAAATAATCAGGAACAGGAACAGGAAGTGGACCACATTCACCTGCACACCCATGAGGTTTGAAATGTTTGTCTGCACTTCAGTCAGGCCCTCTCACCTCACACACGACCGCAACTGTTGGTTGACCGAAGGACGCAACTGATTATCAACCTGCTCCATCCATTATCTGTTCTGTTCTGTACCGACAAAACCAAACCCACCTTCAAGGAAAATAAAAAATAAAACTATGGAATGGAGTTGAGTTGTCCCTTGCATCCCTGTGGTGAACAAAGCAGTTTTTCAAGTTTGGGCAAAGTTGTGGTCAAAGATGACATAACTTGACAGACATTATCTGCAGTGTTCCTAGCTGCAGCTCAGTGGCAACTGGCAACCTGGCTGCTGAAACACTACTGACTTGCTGATTGGTAGATAGGTGGTGGGTGGCGCATCAGGCCAAAACACAGAATGACAACATAAACATTATTTGAGGGCTGCAACTGAGCTTTTCAATTGTGAATATTCTGGCTGGACTACTACTGTCAGTAATATCAGTGTTTGAAATGAACATGATTCCTTAATGTCCGATTACATTTTAGGGCCATTTTATGATTATTTGGAATATATTTGTTACATACAGCTACTTTAAACCTGATGGGCATGGCATTGTGGCGAACTTTGCTGTTTTGGGGCATCACTGGGGAGCCAGGGCCCAGTCATCGCTGCTTGCAGTTTTAATTAGGGCCTGAGCACCAAACAGTGCAAAGGCCCTATTGTATCTGTAGAAACTATTGTTCTCATTTTTCTTCTTCAAAAAAAACACATTTTTGACAGTCTTAACGTGCCCAAAAACTCAAGAAAATGTGCACAAAAAAACTTTCGTGAGTGAAAAAAATTTGATATCACATGGAAATGGACGTCACAAAATGGCTCTACAGTGCCCCTTAGAGAAATGAAAAAAATTGAGCCTCTCACTCCAGATTGAGGTAGACAAACAAAAATTGATGGCTCCTGCATCTCGCTGTCCTCTGATGTGCGCAATTATTATAGTTATTTTGGACTCCACACTCTCATATGACACACACATTAAATCTGTCACCAAATCCGCCTTCTTCCACCTAAGAAACATTTCCAGACTCCGTGCTTCACTCTCTGACTCAGAGACTCTCATACCTGCATTCATCACCTCACGTCTGGACTATTGCAATGCCATCTTGTATGGGGTCCCCAATAAAACACTGGACAGGCTCCAACATGTCCAAAACTCAGCTACCAGGGTTCTCACTGGAACCAAACCCTGGCAGCACATCAACCCCCCCCCCCCACCCCCCACACACACCCAAACAGCTGCACTGGCTTCCTGTTTAGTTTTGCATTACTTTTAAACTTCTCCTCACCTATAAATATCTTCATACCCTTGCACCCCAGTACTTGACATTCCTCCTATTGACCACCCAAAGCATCTAATGGATGTGAGCCCAAAATGGAAGGAAGTGGAAAACACAGTAAGATGGGAAAGGGTTAGGCTGAAGTTCATCAGCCCTGAACGCCCCTAATGTCCTTCACTTTCTTTGGAAGCTTATGAAAGTGGCATGGGTGAAACAAACAACACCTAAAGCATGGCGCAGGGTAGGAGGCCTATTGATACCAAAAGAGGAGGAATCCACAAACATATCCTATCCACTTATCAGTCTCCTCAATGTCGAAGGCAAGATTTTATTCAGCATCATAACCCAAAGGTTGACCAGCTACCTGGAGGCTTGTGGACACAACAGTTAAAAAAGCTGAAACTCCAGGGTTTTCAGGATGTGTGGAGCACACCAGCATGATCTGGCGCCAAATCCATGTGGCCAAGAGTGAAAAGCGCGACCTATATGTTGTTTTCCTTGATCTTGCAAATGCTTTTGGTTCAGCTCCCCAACGCATCCTCTGGACTGCCTTCAATTTCTTATTTTTCCAGGACCTGCAAATCTGCTTCACAACACCTGATTTTACCACCACGTCGCATAGCCTTGCATCATGGCTGGTTGCACATCTCACCACTACCATTCACCATGGCAATGCAGGTGGTTATCAGAGCTTCAAAATGGGTAGTGGGTGGCACATGGCTAAAGTTCAGAGTTCAGTTCACACCAATCAGGGCTTTCATAGATGACACAATCTCTCAAGTCTTGTAGAAGACGTTTAATGCTCCAAGGCAAGACTGGTGTTGACCCTCTCAGAGTCATGGGACACAACCATAAGGGCTGTTGCATCAGCATTAACAACAGGTCATAAATGGACACTAAAAGAAGAGGAGGGCTGGGCCTATGTCAGGACAAACCCTTGTGGAACAAGGCAACCCCATCACAACACTGAAAGTTGGAGGAGGCTGCAAGATGTGCTGAGGCTGTCTCACAAGCCAGACAGGGGCTGTGGTTGTAATGGGAAAGCACTGAAGAAAGGAAGATCTGTTGGAAGGACTTGTGTGAAATGAAGGCAAGTACAATCAGCTTCCTACTTAGACCAACATATGACGACCTTTCCTCACCCAGTGGCTGGGTGAAGATCCTGCATGCCTCTTTTGCTCAACTCCAGCCACACTCAGGCACACTGGTTGCAAAGTGAGCCTCTCTCAAGGCAGGTACACTTGGAGGCGCAACCAAGTGCTGAAATCCCTGGCTGCAGCTATTGAGGCACAAAGAAGAGCCTCCGATGCCACTCCCCCCAGAACACCATGCACAGTTCCAACAACATTATTTGTCCAAGAGGGGGAACGAGGACAATAAAAACTTCCTTCACTGACCAGCAGTGGACATCTAGAAGGAGCACAGGACTGGGAAATGCTGGCTGATGTAGGCCAACGGCTTAAGGCCCATTTATGCTCAACGTTAAATACAGATACAGACAGAGCCTTCTGTCCGTGCTCTGCGTTCATTTCGTCCATAAAGCTTACGGATACGGACCAAACAGCAGTACCACTGGAAACCATGGGGGGGGCAGTGTTGCTGTCATTACTTGATACGTAGCTTACTTGATACACGAAAAAGAAATAACAATGGCGGAGCTTTTTGAGGAAAGGTTTTGAGTTGGTTAGAAACTTTAAACATGTTGTTTTTGTCTTTTATGCAAGAGGAACATTATCAATATATCCTCCACAGTAGCCATGTTTGTACGTGGAAGTATGTGAGCAGTGACGGTAACATCGTTTGAAACCGATGTATACATTTTCATACGCCCGTTGAGCATAAATGGGCCCTTACAATACCAACACATAGTCACCTCCACCTTAAGACCAGACTTAGTACTGTGGTCCAACACACTGTGCACTGTCTACTTCATCAAACTGACAGTAGCATGGGAGGATGCCATGGATGAGGTCAATGAGAGGACGAGGCTGCGTTATACTGAGCTGAAGGTGGAAGCAGAACAACAAGGCTTGAGAACTACAGTCTGCCCAGTGAAGGTTGGTTGCCACGGTTTCATTGCATCATCCACAGCTATCAAGGAGACATCAGGGACTGCTGAGCTCTGTAGTCAGTGGCTGTGGATGAGGAGGAAAGACCACAACTGTGCCCTAGAGGTTAGGGACACACACCCAGGTCTGATCAGCCTGTGGTGGGCCTGCCTCAGTAGAGGGTGCATTGTAAGTAAAAGGCTGAAACACTCAACGACGCTGAGGTACACAACTGATGATGTATCCCTAACATCGGCTGATTGTTTGGCTTAACACCATTCTTGTGTGGAAGGCTTTCAAAAAGGTACATGGGATGTAATACCAGCTTGTGCTATATTTTGAAACATTGTTTAGCCATGGTGTTCTGGTATCTCTGACAGTATAATTCTTAAAGTAGCTGTATGTAACAAATATATGCCAAGTAATCATAAAATTGCCCTAAATGTCACCAGACATTAAGGAATCACGTTAATTTCAAACACTGTTATCACTGACAGTAGTAGTCCAGCCAGAATATTCACATTTGAAAAGCTCAGTTGCAGCCCTGAGGCCTGTACTACGAAGCTGGATTTTCTCTTATCGAGGTAACTTCAGGGTTAACTCTGGGTTTTCTGTACTACGAAGCTGGTTCACTTCTTACCGGGGTAAATCACCATGGTAACTTATGCTGAACGGCTAACCTGCTCCGGAGCAGGTTATGTTCTGGATAAGAGATCAAGGAGTATAAAAGCACCACCTCCTGACCAATCAGCTCTCTTAGAAAATGACCTGCCCATTCTTAGAAGATCCTGTCAACATTGGTGCGCGGATCGCGAGAGGAGCGCTTAGGAGAGAATGAGCTTTTAGGGATAGATGCAATTTTTTAATTGGCCAAAATATATATTTAAAAAATAATCATTGAGGCACGTGGGGGATATTATTCTGTAGGTTTGACATCCTGAGATCAAAGGGTCAGGGAGCATAATAACTGTATTTATTTATTGTAATTGTAAAAAATTGACGAAAATATATATTTGTAAAATAATCCTTGTGGCACATGAGGGATATTATTCTGTTATACAGTTGGTTTGAAATCATTCACTCAAATGGTTGAAACATAATAGGTTTGTATTTTGAATGTTGAATATTAAACTAACTTAATGTCTCTATGAAAGGAAGAGCACTGAGGAAGCGATCTGCCCCAAACGTCTGTGCTGTAATAAAGTGACATTGTGTGATCAGAGTGCTGTCCGTTTATATTGTCCGATAAATTAATATTGTATGATCTCATGAATTTACACATTAACAGAGTCAGCTATTTTCTGCCAGCATTCCTTCCTGGCTTTTGCAGCATCAGAGTTGCTTTTGGCCTGGATGATGTGATTGAATTCTTCATATTTATGAAGAATAATTGTCTGCTCCTCCATGGTAAAGTAGTCTGCTCTGCAGGGTTTCTCCATGTTTGTGATTGGTCAGACACTGCAGACTCCTCCCCTTTATGTGAGCGCGCAGAGATCCAGATTGGAAAACCCAGAGTTGATAACCAGCTTCATAGTACCGTTTATCCTAGACTGCAAATGTCTGGGTAAGTCAACTCAGGTAACGGAGAGATATCGTGGGTATGTTAATCCAGCTTCGTAGTACAGGCCTCTCAAGTAATGTTTATGTTGTCATTCTGGGTTTTGGCCTGATGCTCCACCCACCACCTAGCTGCCAATCACCAAGTCAGTACTGATGCTCCACCCACCACCTAGCTACCAATCACCAAGTCAGTACTGATGCTCCACCCACCACCTAGATACCAATCACCAAGTCAGTACTGATGCTCCACCCACCACCTAGCTGCCAATCACCAAGTCAGTACTGATGCTCCACCCACCACCTAGCTACCAATCACCAAGTCAGTACTGATGCTCCACCCACCACCTAGCTACCAATCACCAAGTCAGTAGCGTTTCAGCAGTCAGGTTGCCAGTTTCCACTGAGCTGCAGCTAGGAACACTGCAGATAATGTCTGATGTTACAAAACCAAACAAACCTCATTATGACTCAAATACGTTGTGACAATTTGAGAAACAAAACCAGGGTATGTATAGGAGACGCCTTTGAAACATGGAGACGGTTACAGCATCATACAGCACTCAGCTGCACCCGCTGATACGGAGGAGGATATGCAGGATCATGTCCAACAACTGGCAACCCGCGTGAAGTAGACTCTGGCATGGAGGGGGCGAGGAGTAACAGCTCTCTCCAGTGTTTTGAACGTGGGCCACAGTAACATAGTACCATTTCTAAACGCTTGGTGTCAGAGTTACATACTTCAACTTTAAGTGGTGCATGTTCTTCAAGTAGAGGCATGAGGATTTCTTTCAAATTTACTGAGAGCCTCAGGATTATTAGTAGACAACACCTTAGACCAGAATACATTCTTAACTTCATCAATAAAATTGTCCTAATTAAATGTTTTGTGTGATCTCTTCATATTATCCCCGGCTTTACAACTTTTGTATTTCTTACAGTTACAATCAAATTATCGTCACTGCAGCCTACAGGAACAGATATTACTTTAGAGCATAGCTCTGTGGCATTTGTAAATATGTGATCTATATCAGTTTGAAGTCACGCCATCATTCTTTAAACATGCCCTGATGTGTTTGTTAATTACTTGTGATAATCCACAGGTATCTGTAACAGTTAAAATATTATTTTTCAGTGAGCAATCTTGTGAAAACCAGTCTATGTTAATATCACCCATAAAGTATGTTTCATGACCCAGAGTGCTGCTATAGTCTAACATTTCACAAAAGTAAATATTGTTTGCGCTCAGTGGTCTGTATCATGATGTGTTGCATCAAATCTTCCCTGATTTGTACCAATAAAAATATTATCTGAAAATATTACACCCTTTAATACTTAGTGCTTCATCTTCAAATGCTGAATCTAAATGTGTTATATTGTTATATCCTGATGTTGCCAGGATGTGTTGGTTGTCCAACAATAATGATTGTGCCATTTCATATATCTTGTTCCTGCTGCTGTTTATGTCTATGTGTGATTTTAATCCCTTTTTTCCAATCTATTACATTGTGCTTGTGTTTCTGACATGATTGCATTTATGTTACTGAGTGCTGCTTTCATCACACATACATACATTATTTATTTGTGGTCATGTTACTCACCACTGCTCCATGCTGCTGTCTGACAGAGAGACTCCACACGCTGAGGATGAAACAGGTGTGTTGGTATCTGTGTGGGACAAAATGAAAAACTATCATAAAGTGAAATAAAGGTGTGAAGAAGTTTCAGTGCTGCACATTTTGAGCAATGAGCCGCTCGGCCAACAACGTCTCCTAGAAATGATCTTTGTTTGCTGCTAAATGGAAACAGCAGATATGTTCTGAAGGAAATGTCATGCTGCCTGGATGAAGCTTTTATAACAACACATTATTACATTCAGTAATACAGTTTTTTCCTACAGCATTTGTTACCCAAAATCCTGATGGTTCTTTTTTCAAAGTTTTCTTACCTGTGTTGTTGACTTGAGAGTCACAGGTTTGTACCAGCAGAGACGCAGAGGTTCCTATCAGCAGAGAGGACGCAGAGGTTTCTATCAGCAGAGAGGAAGGTGGTCACATGATTTCACAGAAACTGTCTCAGAGACAGAGAAAGAAACAGGAAGTCAGACAGAGAACCCTCCCTCCAGATGTGTCAGGACCAACTGAGTAAGGACTTCTGTCTTTGCTCATGTCCTAACACTGCAGGGCTCTGTGGTGGAGCTCTTGAGCTGTTGTTAGTTCAATTGGGGAAGAAATAAGTTCACACAGATAGTGCCACCTAGTGGAGAAATCTTGTAGTGATTCAGGATACCCAATCTAGAAAAGGTTTTCTGTTTTTTAGTTCTAGTTTATTGATTGTATTATTATTGTTTGTAAATATACACATCCTGATTGTTTAAGCCATATTGGTTCTTTAGATCCTCAAAACTTTTAATAACATTAAAAGCTTAAAAATCTCCCAAAATATTGTTGGTCCCCTTCCTCCATCTACTGAATCTCTTATCTGCTGTATTAGGTATGAAATCTGAATCATGCGCAATCCATCTCATTAACCTACTCTGCTCTGTCAGGCCATTCTTTGATATAATATAAAAAACCCAGCCATGGATTCAGCTCCTCTTTAAGATATGTTCTCAGTTTATAATAATTTATTATGGCCTGTAATGGAATTACTAGGGCAGAGATGAGGAGAGGATGTCAGAAGTAAGCCAAGTTGAAACTAGGGAATCAGTCCGTGGGTGCAAGAAAGTCTGACATGAAAGCAAAGAACAATCTGGCAAGGAGGGAGTGGACACGAAAGGCTTATAAGGTGGGTTGATTGCAGATGAGTTGCAGCTGAGTGCCCAGGTGGACACAGTTGACTGATGAGGTGGGTGTCGCTGACTGACAGGAGTGCAGCAGAGTTGGGGTAAGTGGAAATTTACCAGAGTGGCAGGTAAAAAGAGCAGTGACAGATAGAAATGATAAAATCAGTCTAGAAACTAGCATGTGTGATATTAATGATCAAAGAAAGTAAGAATGTATCACTTCTCTTCATCAAATCAATCAATCTTTATTTATAAAGCTCCAAATCCCAACAGAGTCATGTGAAGGCTCTTTCCACATAGAGCAGGTCTAAACCGAACTCTTCAGGTTTCATTTAAAGAGACTCAACATTCCCACATGAGCAGCACTTGGTGACAGTGGAGAGAAAAAACTCCCTTTAACAGGAAGAACCCTCAGAACCAGACTCAGAGTGGGAGAACATCTTTTAACAGGAAGAACCCTCAGAACCAGACTCAGAGTGGGAGAACATCTTTTAACAGGAAGAACCCTCAGAACCAGACTCAGAGTGGGAGAACATCTTTTAACAGGAAGAACCCTCAGAACCAGACTCAGAGTGGGAGAACATCTTTTAAAAGGAAGAACCCTCAGAACCAGACTCAGAGTGGGAGAACATCTTTTAACAGGAAGAACCCTCAGAACCAGACTCAGAGTGGGAGAACATCTTTTAACAGGAAGAACCCTCAGAACCAGACTCAGAGTGGGAGAACATCTTTTAACAGGAAGAACCCTCAGAACCAGACTCAGAGTGGGAGAACATCTTTTAACAGGAAGAACCCTCAGAACCAGACTCAGAGTGGGAGAACATCTTTTAACAGGAAGAACCCTCAGAACCAGACTCAGAGTGGGAGAACATCTTTTAACAGGAAGAACCCTCAGAACCAGACTCAGAGTGGGAGAACATCTTTTAACAGGAAGAACCCTCAGAACCAGACTCAGAGTGGGAGAACATCTTTTAACAGGAAGAACCCTCAGAACCAGACTCAGAGTGGGAGAACATCTTTTAACAGGAAGAACCCTCAGAACCAGACTCAGAGTGGGAGAACATCTTTTAACAGGAAGAACCCTCAGAACCAGACTCAGAGTGGGAGAACGTCTTTTAACAGGAAGAACCCTCAGAACCAGACTCAGAGTGGGAGAACATCTGCCTGGACCGGTTGGAGGAGAGAGAAGAGGAAGGAGAGGAGAGAGAAGCACATTGAAAATCAACAGATACAAATGATTATATACAAAATGTACAAAAATGTTTTTTAATTTGTGGAAATGTCTTACTTAGTTGCAAATGAGTAACTAACAACAGCTCAAGAGCTCCACCACAGAGCCCTGCAGTGTTAGGACATGAGCAAAGGCAGAATTCCTTACTCAGTTGGTCCTGACACTTCTGGAGGGAGGGTTCTCTGTCTGACTTCCTGTTTCTTTCTCTGTCTCTGAGACAGTTTCTGTGAAATCATGTGACCGCCTTCCTCTCTGCTGATAGAAACCTCTGAGTCCTCTCTGCTGATAGGAACCTCTGCGTCCTCTCTGCTGATAGAAACCTCTGAGTCCTCTCTGCTGATAGGAACCTCTGCGTCTCTGCTGTGACTCTTCTCCGTTCAGGATCTTCAAGTCAACAACATAGGTAAGAAAACTTTGGAAGAACCATCAGGATTTTGGGAAACATTACATTGCATGGCACCGAGGCCAGTTAAGAACGGACAGAAAAGGACACAGGGTGCACATTTTACAACCCTAAACAGTTTGTGAAGGTATGTGCTTGTATTTTCCTAATACAGGCATGCACGTGTACCTAGTTCCACTGTGACTGAGATTTATAAAACAACCATGTGTACAGCACAGCTGTATATTTTTGTGTAGACACAGGAGCTCTTCAGCAGATCCTTCTCTCTCACACAGTGAATAAATGATTTAGTGTTTAATGAGACAGAGCTGTCTGAGCATCAAGAGGCTCTCTCAGAAGCTTCCACATGTCTTTAGTACTAAACTCCCTCTCTGTGTTACTGTTCCTCCTCTGCAGCTCAGCACAAACACCAACGAGAGAGAGAGAGTGAGAGAGAGAGAGAGATCCAGGCAGCATGACATTTCCTTCAGAACATATCTGCTGTTTCCATTTAGCAGCAAACAAAGATCATTTCTAGGAGACGTTGTTGGCCGAGCGACTCATTGCTCAAAATGTGCAGCACTGAAACTTTCTCCAGCAGCTTCTTCACACCTTTATTTCACTTTATGATAGTTTTTCATTTTGTCCCACACAGATACCAACACACCTGTTTCATCCTCAGCGTGTGGAGTCTCTCTGTCAGACAGCAGCATGGCACAGTGGTGAGTAACATTACCACAAATAACCAATAAAATACTGTTAGAACTAAATGAATTGAAGAGTGTGTGGTACACTGAAAACAACTGATAACAATGTTTGTTTTAAAGAAAACAAGTGATGTGAAAAAAAGCAAGAGACAAAATATATTCTTTTTCAGTTTTATTTCAATCTAGTTTATGAAAATGCAACATGAGCTTCAAGTAACATCATGCCTTGCCAACTTGGTGCAAGTTTTTTGTTTTGAAGTAACCTTGAAACCTTGAATATCCTGAAAACATTTTTTCACATAAAATGAAAAAGTTGAACAACATTGTCCCTCTGTGGTCACAAATGCAGTCAATATCTCTGAATTTACTGCCAACAAGCTTAAAAGCCAGTTTTCTTTATGCATTTTGGATTTCCAGTTAGATTTTTTTGTATTTTCAGGATTCAAACCTTGAAATCAGTGCCAATACCATAAAACATGCACTGCAAATATTAACCGGCAGTAAACCTGTGATTCTAAAAATCACATTTGGAGTCCCATTTTACACTGCAAGCTGAATTTTCAAAGTTTGGCTTTTCGTCAACTGCCATATTTGGATCTGCTCCTAGAAACTCAAATGTTAAAGCAGAAAATCTTCACCTTTTGTGTAATTTAGTTCAATTAATTGTTTAATTTGCATTGCAGTTGGTTCACTCATGAAGTAAGCCTTGTATAAATTCTGATCTGATTCTGATCATCTTGAATATGCTTTATAGAATTCTACTACAAACCCATCCGGGCCGGGGGATTTGCCATTTTGTAGCTGTCCGATTGCCTCCTGCACTTCCACCATTGAGATCGATGCGCCTAGCTTATCAGCCAGATCGAGATAAGCTTTACACGTCTCCCACAGAATGCCTCTCGTGATGCCCAGGGCGTTGTTTGTCTGAAAAAAGTTGGCTATTTCTTCCTGAAAGAATTTTTTAAAACTTAAATTATTCAGTAAAAAGTGGGTAAGTTTCCATTGCGTAGGTGGAGGGCTACGGTTTGGGAAGTTTATAACAACTGATGTAGGAACATGATCTGAGATCACTATACTGTGATACTCGCTAGTGTTAACTCAGTGCAGCAGCCTATTATCAACAAAAAAAAAGTCTTGAGTATGTACGATGAACATGGGAGAAAAATGAAAAGGCTTTGATGGATGGATTAAGGGATCTCCAAGGATCACTTAGGCCGAGCTGGTCTGTAAAAGATTTCAATGTGGTAGCAGAGTTAGACAAAGTGAGGGGTCTAGAGGAGGACCTATCTAGAACATGATCCTGAATAAGATTGAAATCGCCACCTTTTGTGGAGTATTGACTGTCTATATCAGGAAGGGAAGAGAAAAGATGGGTAATACATTTGTCATCATCCCATACAGAGGCGTAGATACTCACTAAAATAACTGGGATGTCAAACAGCTTTCCTGACACCGCCACAAAATGCCCGTTAGGGTCTTCAATAGATTCTGTGGGTTCAAATGTTACATTTTTATTGATAATAATGGCTGCCCCTCTCACCCTCGCGGAAAACTTAGAATGAAATACCTGACTCATCCAAGGTCTTTTAATACGTGAAATATCACGTCTTAAGGTGAGTTTCCTGAAGGAAGTAGATATCCCCCCTGAGTTATCTCAAATGTGAAATCACCTTCTCCCTCTTAATTGCTCCATTGACTCCCCTAATGTTCCATGACACAAACCTGCAGCCCTGGTTTTGAGGTGTATGTGTAAGAAAATTACTCACCCTTTGTTGAGTGGAGATGTATAGTGACAATGCCTTGTGGGGAGGGGAGGCAAAAAAAGAAAACAACAACAACAACAACCCATTAAGACATACAAAACCCCTATATAGCTTCCAGTTTTTATATACATACTGATCACCATAGCTTCATCCCTCCCGCAGGATGAAATATAACTCACAGATAGCACAGACAATCAGACAGTAACAGAGAAAAGTTTAGGTGCCTTTCAATTTGTTAGGTTTACTACTCCAATGTGAGCATAAATGTTGCAGCACAACAGTCACTGTGGAAAAATCCCCCAGAGTGTTTAGGAAAAAGAGAGAACAGTGCAAGTTTTCCCATTACTCCACCTCTTTAGAACATGGGATGCGCTATGTCCCCGGAATATAATAACTAAAGACATAAGAGAAAGAGTAAAGGGAAAAAAAAACATTCCCACTGGTGGTGCTCAAACCTCCCAGAGTCCTTTTCCTTCTGAACTCATTCAGTGGTGGTGGAGCAAGACCATGGAGACATTTGTACACAAAACAAGCAGAGAGATCGGTACAAGTGCTGTAGTACATGCCAGTGACCAGCTGGTTAAGCAGTAGTCTATATGTGAGAGGATCATACAATGTAAAAACAACAAAGCTGCACTTTTGGTTAAGGATTTCCTGATCTGCCTGATATTTGCCAGGTTGTATTTGACAGAGTTTGATACTTTTTTGATGTGTTTCTTGAATGAGAGTGTCGAGTCCAGGATGACTCCTAGTATCTGAACTCGCTCACCAAAGCGAGCTCCTCTCCTCCCAGAAAGACACCAGAATGATCAATATTTGGCGGCTTTTTAGGAAAAATCATACAGACACTTTTTTAACATTTAAAGAAAGACATCAGTGAGCCAGTCCTGTACATGAGCCATTGCAGTTGTAAGTATTTGAGCAGCTTCTGTCGTGTTTTTCGCAGGAGTGAAAATAACTGCGTACAGCTGTGCATTAACACCCTTATAGACATCAAAGAAATCAGTAATGTACAAAGAAAACAAAATAGGTCCAAGTTTGGATCCCTGAGGGACCCCTACTGGACAGTCCAGGTAAGGGGATTTGACACTGTTGACCACCACACACTGCTCTCTATCTGCAAGATATGATCTGAACCAATTGCGGGCCTTTGTAGAGAAATTAAATTTCGACAGCTTGGTTAACAGTACTCAGTGGTCAACGTTGTCAAAGGCCCTTTTAAGATTCAGGAAAACAGCTCCCACACAGCTGTTCCTATCCAGGAGACACTTGGTTTTTTCAACAAACATACTTACAGCCGACTCTGTGGAATGGTGAGTCCGGAAGCCAAACTGCATCGGATGCAATGCTGTGTAACCATTATTGAGATGTTCTAACTATTTAGCCACCCATTTTTCTATTACTTTGGACATGACAGGAAGAATACTGATTGGTCTATAGTTGTTGATTTCACAGTCTCTGATTTTACTTTAACTTGAGTACAATTTTTGGCTACTCTACCCACCTCTGGTGTTTACCAGTGCAAACTATTTGTGTACATAGGCTGTTCTCCTCTTAGTAGTTCCTAAGGGTCTCTCTTTGGCACAAGATGTCATCATGTTACTTTCTGACATAGCACTGGTAACCTCTTCCACAACTGTTTCATCCATGTCAGCATAATATTTCTTAGTACAGCACTCACTCTGTTATTCAGAAGAAGATTGGGCAGTTTGTTGATATGACAAAGCTGTTGTATTACTTTGTACAGCACTCTCTAGTATGTGCAGAACAGTGTACATCTTTTAAGCTGTTTTTCTAAATCCCAAAGATCATTGACTAGCAAAGTGAAGCTGAATCACATATGTAGGAGCCATTTCTATGTGAATGTGTGTCAAGGTACCAAATTGGGCCAGTAGGTGTCCTCATGCTGTTGGGTGTACATTTCTGTATAGCTGGGAACTTTCTGGCAGGTGTCAGGTGTTGCTGGACGGATGAGCACACAGTTTTTCGACCGCTCTGGGCTCCGTCACATTTGTTTGTTGTATGTGAAACAGCTGAATGGACTTTATATGCACTGGCAATGAATACTTGCATACTATTGAAGATCATTGAAACGATGAGAAATAAAGAACGCATCAAATGAAGAAGCAAATCCAGAAGCTGTTTGTTTCACTAGACACAAGTTATATTTGTGCAGTAGCCAGCGCGTCTGCACGAATATAACTTGTGTCTAGTGAAACAAACAGCTTCTGGATTTGCTTCTTCATTCAGCTTTAAGTGTTAGGCTTAGCCGCTACAATGTTTCTCACATCAGGGACAGAAAAGAATGATTGATCTGCAGCCTTTAATACTGCAAACAGAGTAAAGTTTCTACATCACTGTCTTCATCAGAGACACACACACACAACAGATACGATACTTATAAATATGACAGTAAACAGACAATAATTAGATGTGATGGTGGACTTGTTTCTATAGCAGCTGGAGGTAAATATGAGTTAGCTTGGAGGCTATATTAGGAGCTGAGTGTTGGTAGAGGTTCAACCACTGAGCTCACACCTGAAAAACACTTTGACTTTTATTCAAATTAGTAATTATAATACTTTAATTTTTAATTCATTTTATATTTCTTTTAACTACACATAGAAAATAATTACTGATATGCAATAAGGGGAAGATACATAAAGTAGTGTGTATTAAATTGTTCTCTATTTTTTCTTCCCAACCAGTATCGCCTCATCCAGATACCAGGACATCATCTCCAAATGTACTCTGATCTCTTCAGGATCTCCTGCTGTCTACCAGCTGAGACCAAAGGAAGAGAAGTTTGGGACTCTGACAAGAAAAACTGTTGGAGAGAAAAAGCTGAACAAGACAAACAGAACCATCTTACTTGTAGGTGAAACAGGATCAGGAAAATCTACTCTGATCAACGCTCTGGTCAACTACACCATGGGAGTGAAGTTTGAGGACAACATCTGGTTTAAGATCGTAGAGGATGAAGAGAGACGTCAGACATCAGATGTGACCACATACGAGATCTTTGGTTATGAAGATGAAACTCTGCCCTACTCTCTGACCATCATCGATAATCCTGGATATGGAGACACCAGAGGGATCGAACATGATGTCATCGTTAGTCAAAGATTATTTGACTTGTTCCGCTCAGACGATGGAGTTCATGAAATCAACACAGTGGGTCTGGTGATGAAGGCAAGTGATAATAGACTGAATGATCGACTGAGGTACGTCTTAGATTCAGTGATGTCTCTGTTTGGGAAAGATCTGGAGGAGAACATTGTCACTCTCATCACAAACTCAAATGGAATAACACCTGAAAATGCTCTGGAAGCTCTTAAAGCTGCAAACATTAAATGTGCCAAAAATAAGAAGAATCAGCCTGTTCACTTCCTGTTTGATAACTGCCAGAAGAAAGAGAGAACAGAAGAAGATAAACTACCTTTAGAGAATGCATGGAGGATAACAGAGAGAGGAATGAAACGATTCACAGACTTCCTGAAAGAATTTAAACCGCAGAAGCTGAATAAAACAGTTGAAGTGTTGAAGACACGGATCAGTCTGACAGCCTGCATCCACAACCTGCAAGAAAGAATCCAGCTGATTGAACTAAAACAGAGAGAGATCCAACAAACTAAAGAAGCGCTGAATAAATATGAAGAAGAGATGATGAAGAATGACGATAAGTTCACTGTAGAAGTTGAAGAGGTCTACAAAGAGAAAAAAACTATCGATGGTGAGATGTGGGGTGGGTTTCGTTTTTTTCACTACAAAGTCCCAAATCTGTTTTATGATGCAGCTGTCACCTGTAACATCTGTGAAGAGAACTGTCACTATCCTGGATGCACAATAGCCCAAAGTCCCATATCATGTGAGGTCATGAGAGGAGGTCACTGCACCTCATGTACAAGGGAGTGTCCTGCATCAGATCATGTGAAAGAGAAGAAGATTTATGTGACCAAGACCAGGAAAGTTAAAAAAACCATAGAGGAGTTGAAGAAGAAATATGAAGAAAAGCAACAGGAGGACAAAAATCTGTTGTTGTCTCTTGAAATGGAGAAAGAAAAGCTCAACAAAGATAAGAATGCTTGGCTGGATGAGGTCTACCAACATGTTGTTAATCTGGAGCAGATCGCCCTAAATGTTAATTCACTGTCCACTTATGTCCACTTGGACTTCCTGATTGAGAAGATGAAGGAGAGAGGAGACCCAGAGGAGTTGAAGAAGCTGGAGGAGATGAAGAGTCGACAGGATGAAAGAATCAGAGGAGGGCTGGAGTACATGATGGGTAAACTAACAGCAGCTGGAACAGCAGCTGGAAAAGCAGATAAAAATAAAAATTAAGTGAACAACATCAACCAGCTGAGTAGACAACCAGATCTACACTGTTCATACAAATGTTTAAACATCACAAACATTATTTCATTATAATCCTTTTAATTACAATGTTGATGTAAAATGTCCATCAGAAAAGAATTGAATCTTCTCTTAAATGTCAGGTGTGTGATTGTGAGAAACAGGAGCTCTGTTGCTGTTTGTTCTTGTAGTTGAATGTTTAATTCTGGACGTCTGGTCACTGTTCAGATTACAGAGGAATCATTAGTTGATCCACATCAGTCAAAGCAGAGCCACAATCTGTCTCACAGTAACAGCAGCTGTTGCTTTTCTTCTTATCAATACTCTGTTTTTACATCACTTCCTGTCATAGTTGAGCCTCTTTTCTGCTCTCAGCTTCAGTCATCAGATCAAAACACAGCATCAGTGTGTTCAGCTGCACTTCAGTAACCAAGAAACAAGAAGCACACAGCTGCTTTCAGTAGTTGGAGTAGGGGATTATAGAAACCTGATGGACATTTCTCTGCCATGTTCACACTATCTAATTGTTTCTACTTCTTACTTTTATTTTGACTTTAAGTTTTGATGCATATCTTTTGATTATATTTTGATGGAGTTTAAATAGCACTGAGCAATAGTTTAGTTTTATATGTAATATTTTTAAAATGTATTCAAACTGTGTTTTTGATCTATTTCAGATTTTTGTTTTAATTTACACACAACTGCACAACGCAGGCAAGTGCTGAGCTGAGTTTTGCCATGCTTACATTACATTTATAACTGACTTCAAATACCTGATGTTAATCATATTATATCTGTATAATCACTGTGGAATGATGCTAAATGCTAATTGATGAGGACTTGGGTTGATTGGAGGTGTGGGAACACCCAAAGGGAGGATTATATGGTTTAGTATTTGCTTCTGTCTGATCAGATTTTCTTCACGTGTATTTGAATCATACAGCTTGTAATGATGACTTTAATATTTCAGATGACACAGGCCATGTGGGAAAACTTGTATTCATTCATGTAGTTTATTTTCTAAGCAGTGATATTTGAGTGGTTGCAGTATATTGTGTTAGTCTACATGAAATCATGTTTCTGTGAATGATGAATAAAGTGTGAGCTTGATGAAATCAGTTTGCTCAGAGTGTCTTCACTGGATCATCAGCTGCTTTCTGAGTCTGTTGAAGCTTCTGCTGAACTTTGTTCATTAAATGTCTGTTTGACTTTATTCTGAGCAGCAAGTCTGACAGAGACTCAAAGAAAACACAGCTCACAGCATCATAATGAACATGAACAACATCAACAGCAGAGAAATGGTCACTGCACCACGTACATGGTTCAAAAGGGTTGAACTTAAGTCTCTTAATTAATCATGTTTTGGGCGTAACTAATTTAATTAATTAGTAACATGCAGTAAACCAATCAGTGTGTCATATCCCTCTCCCTTTAAAAGCTCACTGCAAAAATATAATAAACTACCAGTGTCGACTGGTTTTGGTACTTTCCTTTAAATTCCTCATAAAATGTATACTGAATTGATTAATTTTTAATGTGTAATGGAAGCCTAAAGTGTCAGGTAGGAATAAAGTGGTTTTACTCTCGTTAATCTGACTCTGGACCATCAAATATGTGACAACCAGAAGTGGGAAGTAACAAAGTATCTGTACTCTGTACTTTTTTTTCTGACGACTTTTTACTTTTACTCATACATTCCTACATCTGGCCTCCAGCTCCACTGTAAGGAACCTAGGAGTTATATTTGATCAGGATCTGTCCTTTAATTCTCACATAAAACACATTTCAAGGACTGCCTTCTTTCATCTGCGTAATATTGCAAGAATTAGACACTTCCTGTCTCACAATGATGCTGAAAAACTAGTCCAGAACCCTAACCCTAGAACCCTAACAAGTCTCTAAAGACTCTCCAGCTGGTCCAGAACCCTAACCCTAGAACCCTAACCCTATAACCCTAACCCTAGAACCCTAACCCTATAACCCTAACCCTAGAACCCTAACAAGTCTCTAAAGACTCTCCAGCTGGTCCAGAACCCTAACCCTAGAACCCTAACAAGTCTCTAAAGACCCTCCAGCTGGGCCAGAACTCTAACCCTAGAACCCTAACGAGTCTCTAAAGACTCTCCAGCTGCTCGTGTTCTGACAGAAACTAGAAAGAGAGATCATGTTACTCCCATCTTGGCTTCACTGCATTGGCTTCCCGTAAAATTCAGAATAGAATTCAAAATCCTCCTCCTCAACTTCAAAGCTCTTAATGGTCAGGCTCCATCATATCTCAAAGAGCTCATAGAACCTTATGAACCTACTAGAACACTGTGCTCCCAGCTCATAGAACCTTATGAACCTACTAGAACACTGTGCTCCCAGCTCATAGAACCTTATGAACCTACTAGAACACTGCGCTTAGGTTTAAGAGTAGGCTTCAAACGTTCCTTTGTGATAAAGCTTATAGTCCGGGCCGGTTCCAGCTCCTAGTTTATGCTGCTATAGGCTTAGACTGCCGGGGGACTCCCATGATGCACTGGGCTCCTCTCTCCTCCTCCCTCTCTCTCTCTATCCATCCATCTATCCTCTCTCCTCCTCCCTCTCTCTCTCTATCCATCCATCTATCCTCTCTCCTCCTCCCTCTCTCTCTCTATCCATCCATCTATCCTCTCTCCTCCTCCCTCTCTCTCTCTATCCATCCATCTATCCTCTCTCCTCCTCCCTCTCTCTCTCTATCCATCCATCTATCCTCTCTCCTCCTCCCTCTCTCTCTCTATCCATCCATCTATATCCATTAACATTCATGTTCTATTAATGCATCAATAAGCTAAACTTCTTCCCCGGAGTTGTCTGTGCTTTCTGGTCTCACAGGTATTCTGGGCCTGGAGACGTCCGGATGACAGATTCCAGTCCTGGACCTTCAATGTGCTTCTCTCCTCTCTACCCCAAAGAGAGATGTTCTCCCACTCTGAGTCTGGTTCTGATTCACAAATAAAAAAGCAACTGAAGCCAAAACTAACTATTCTATGTTGTAAAGAAAGTGAACACTGAATTTCATCTACAATAGAAACCTGTGAATGACATGTTAGTAGAATATAAACCCAGTAGAGCTCTGAGATCTACTGACTCAGGTCAGATAGTCGAGCCCAGAGCTCTGAGATCTACTGACTCAGGTCAGATAGTTGAGCCCAGAGCTCTGAGATCTACTTACTCAGGTCAGATAGTTGAGCCCAGAGTTCAAACTAAACATGATGAAGCAGTTTTTACACAACTGGAACAAACTAGCAGCAGAACTGAAATCATTTTTAAATCCAGGTTAAAAACATTTCTCTTCTCCTGAGCTTATGATTGAGCTCTTTTAAAGCACTTTACATTTTAATCTTTCATTTGCACTCTATGTCCTTTTAATGATTTTAAAGCTAATTTATAATTGTATGCTGCAATCTTATATTTAATGCTCTATTCTAGCATTTTATTTCTCTCTTTCTATTTTTCTCTACTTTGATTTTATTATTAGTGTGTGTGTGTGTGTGTGTGTGTGTGTGTGTGTGTGTGTGTGTGTGTGTGTGTGTGTGTGTGTGTGTGTGTGGGGGGGGGGGTTAATTGTATGTTTTAATGTTTCTCAAATTACATGTTTTTCTGTTATTTTAGGATGAAATTTGGATTCTTCAGAAAATCTTCTACATCTTGGTCACTAAACACTGTTGTTTCACATCTAGACAACTTCTCATCAAATGTATTCTGCTGTATATGAGACGTATTCACAGTTAAACTGACTTCTCTTCACCTCCCTTCTTTAGAAGTTTCTCACAGTTCTCTTTACTAATATCTGGCTCAGTACGACAGTTAATGTCACGTATAAAGCGCTCCTATGAACCACAACTCTTCTATAACTGAGTGTTTCTCTGGTCATGTGATTTCAGAGATATGATGAGACTTTAAAAAACTGCAGAAAAGAAAGTAACAGGACTAACCACGTTTGCTGATTTGTCTTTCACTTTGTGTCTCTGCAGAGAATATTCACATCTTATTATCATTTAACAATGTTTCACACTAACTGAAAGAAAAGACCAAGACATCAATGATTCACAAATAAAAAAGCAACTGAAGCCAAAACTAACTATTCTATGTTGTAAAGAAGCCTGTGTGCATTGTTGTTCATATATTAATATAGTTAGATGATGTTATAATTGGTATTTATACTGATATTTTATATTAAGCCTTCATGTGTACAGGATCAGAGGTGGAGCCCTCTATCTACTGATTTGGGTTTAGGGCCTGGTGAGAAATCTTAACTGCCATAGTCCTCAAACTTCTTGTTACTCAACTCCAAGTAAGACCTGAACCAGTCTAGGACTGTTCCGCTGAGTCCTGCCCAAGTTTCCAACCTGATCAACAGTATACTGTGATCCACAGTGTCAAACGCAGCACTGAGATTCATGCTCCTTTCTTTCTACTGATTGCAGAATTACCGCCCCCCCCCCCCACAATCTACTTTGTTAGTTTGTTTAGTTCAACACAAAAAGGAAACAATAAAATCTCAAAAAAATCTAATTTATTAATCAAAAAAATCTGCTTAAAATCTCAAGAAAAGTCAAAAACTTCTGATTGTCCTGCCAAAAAAGAAAAAGAAAAAAAAGTATAAAACCTGAACCTGTCATCAGAGTTCATCTCCTCTCAAACAACAACTGCTGAGGAAAGTCTTCACTAGTTTGAGCTCATAATAAAACATTTAACCTTTATAAACTGTTCATAATCAGTCTCTACACCAGGTCACATTCATCCATCAGTCAATCAATCAATCAATCATTGATTCATGTTTGATTCATCTTAAGGGAAAAAAGACATTTGCAGTGTTTTATGGTCCAAGAGAAGATTTTATAGTTTGAATAATGATTTTTGAATTAGTTTAATTAACACAATGTTTGCATTTATAAACATCAGCTGCACAAACATTTAAAAGGTGCATTTTATTTCCATGTTGTACTCTGTGGGTCATATCAGGTATAGAAATGTTTATGGGATGTTTTCATTGATTATATATAAGCAGATAAAACATAAAAAGGATTTAAGAGAACACATGAATAATAACAAAGGATAGAACCAAATAATACATGAAGTGAGCACCTATCCTTTGTTATTATTGTTTGTATTATCTGCTTTTATATAATCACCTTTAAATACTGTTCAGGGTCTAATTTGACCCTTTTTTAACATTTGAGATCAAAAACATCCTCCACACATTTCTGAGAACTGAAAGGGTGATGAAAACCACTGGACATGTGTAACCTTTCCTAAAAGCACGTATGTGATGTGCTGTGGTTAGAGCTGCTGCGTTGCTGTCACTGTGTCTGTTCCAGTCTGAACTTTGTCAGTTAGAGTTGTTGCATAGAAAGGAAGGAGCAGCTCTTGTCTAACTGACAAAGTTTCCCACAGTTCTCTTCACTTCCCTTCTTTAGAAGTTTCCCACAGTTCTCTTTACTAACGTCTGGCTCAGTACGACAGTTAATGTCACGTATAAAGCGCTCCTATGAATCACAACTCTTCTATAACTGAGTGTTTATCTGGTCATGTGTTTTCAGAGATATGATGAGACTTTAAAAAACTACAGAACAGAAAGTAACAGGACTAACCACATGTTTGCTGATTTGTCTTTCACTTTGTGTCTCTACAGAGAATATTCACATCTTATTATCATTTAACAATGTTTCACACTAACTGAAAGAAAAGACCAAGACATCAATGTGTGTAGGGGGGGGGGGGTAATTGTATGTTTTAATGTTTCTGTTTTATGTAAAGCGCATTGAGTTTCCATTGTGTATGAAATGCGCTATATAAATAAAACTGCCTATATAAATAAAATTACAGGAGAGAGAAGGGGGTGTGACATGCCGAAAGGTTCCACTGGCCGGAACTTGAACCGGAGTCGGCTGTGTATATGTGCTCTTAACCACCCGACCACCTGATTTATTATTTTTTTCAAGATGTCGTGCCGCCCCCCATGAGTCATGACAAAATGCTGCCCTGGGTGTTTGCCCAATTCGCCCATATCAGGGACCATTACTGGTTACATATTTTACAGTTTGACGCCCTGTGGGTAGCAGAGCTCACTTGACTCCACGTGGTCTGATCTTTTCCATATTTCAGATGCTTGTTTTTTTGGCCATTTCCAGGCCTTTGATTTCAATGTATTCCTTCTACATTTTTTACTTGACTGTCTCCAAATTGACTCAGTCATTGCCATGGCGACACAGTCCATGCTATGAAAGACGAAGCTGTTTTGAGAGGCAATAGATGCTTCTACAGTTATGAAACTTGACACACACATCTGGAGTGGGGCAGTTTAACATCTGAGATAGGTGATTACCATATATGTGGCATAATGGCCCGACAGCGCCCCCTTGAAAATTTCAATGTTGTTTCAATATGTAATCAAAATAGTGTACTAGTGTTTCCTGACCAATATCAACAAACATGAGACATGTGTCCTGAAACATAGTGTTGCTGCCTGTCATGTAAAAGCCCATCATTGTCAACATTCGTTAATGTGTCATCACCATCAACATTAGAACTTTTCTCCATTTCATCCTCTTGCTCTCTACAAAACTCATTAATCCATGATTCATTAAATTGTACATCCTTATAATACATATTTGTCTGTTTTAAAGATTCAATTCAAGATTCAAGATTCAATACTTTATTGTTATTTATTTATTGTTGACCGTCTGAGCATTCTAAGATAAAGCAAGTGCAGTGGAGGGAGAGCTGATGGAGCTGCAGGGTCTGCAAAATGGTTTGACAGGCTCAGGCGTGGGGGAGAGGCAGTCCCGTCTGAGTCCCGCTTGCAACCACGGACCACCACCTCGGTAATAAAGTATAAATATGTCTGTGTTTTTGGCCACACGTTTTGTAGTGGCGTGTGCTGTTGAGAGATGCTTCATTAGGTCAGAGTTGCTTGTAACGGACGCTCTGATACATAATGTACATTTCACATGTATGTTCCCGTCTTTTACCTCAAGGACATTAAAGTAGTGTCTGTACTTCCTGTTTAAAAACTCAACCTTTTCTTCCCAACTCGCCATGCTGCAGCTTCTGCTAGTTTGTGTGTGAGGCTGCCTCTGATTGGCTTACCATGAAATCTTACTCTGCCTTAACCAATCATCATCACGGTTGTCCCGCCCCTCCCTTCTCCCGCCTTCCCCTTAAATTTCATCAAATAAATTGTCATACCTGTCGGCGCGCAGGTGGTTGAGTGGTTCGAATCCCGGCCGGAGGTCCTTTGCTGCATGTCACACCCCCTCTCTCTCCCATGTTTCCTGTCTGTCTACTGTTGAATAAAGGCGTCTATGCCGAATAAATCTTTAAAAAAAAAAAAAAATTGTCACACCTGTCTATTAAATTAAATTCACACTAAAAGTATAATTTACATCAAATCTGCACTTGAATGCGTTCAATTTTACAACTATGACATCCTGTAACCAGCTGTTTTTTGCTGACGCTGTTATTTTCCGACGTGATTTCCCTATCACACACTGGCAGTCCGCTGCGGACGCTGAGCGTCAACGGTGTTCAATGAAGCTTTTCCCAACAGCTGTTTTGGGCTAGGACGGGACAAGCCAGGATAAGACGCTCATTGGATAATGCGACAAACTCGTCCCGCCCCTGGACGCTGAGCGTCTCTGGCGGTCAATGGAGCAGTGGGCGGGGTCGGACGCTCTGCTTCTGTATGATGATTGGATGAAATGTTTTATAGGGCTCAAAGGCCTTGATAGACAGTTTTGGATAGGCTGACTCTTCTGAATGTAGTTTTGCTAATGTAGCTTGACTTTCTCACTAAATCTGGCGACTTTCCAACCCTTCTTGGCGACTTTTTTCTCAAAAGTGACTATCGACATATCTAGCGAGTTTTTCTGATGTTGTTAGAGAGTTTTCTGATGTTTTGGAGACTCTGACATGAAAGCACATATCACTCTGTCCTCAACGAGCAGCGGGTGCTGCTGCGAGCCTTGCCACCGTCCCAAAGCACTCACAGACGGTCAGGTTCACCAAAAAAAACAAAAAAAACCCTAGAAATCAACCCAAATTCAATTTGCATTAATTAAATCAATGGTTTGGATCAATAGAGGAGAAGTGGATTAGAAGATGCATTAAAAAAAACTGAAAAAAAAATTCAAATATGCCTTTTTTATAGCATCAAACACGTTGGACACTTTTGTTCAATGTGGTAAATGTGCCTGTAAAAATATTAGGGTACAAAGGTAAAGAGAGTTACTATAGGGCTCTGTTACCTGGGTGGGTGAGGTGTTAAGTGTTGCTTTAGGGCCCTTTGTCCTGTACTGGCCTACCTGGGCAGGCTAGTGGCTAGTTTTGAAAATCTTTTTTTGTGTGTGTGCTGATGTGGTTCTATGGCATAGATGAAGCATACAACAGCCTCAATTAAACACTCCTTTTATTTGTAACTGCCTCGCTTCAATATGATAAGTTTTATGATGAAGATGTAAAGTGAGCTTCCCCTGTTTAAAACACCAGCAGCCGCCACTGATGGATGGATAGAGAGAGAGAGGGAGGAGGAGAGAGGAGCCCAGTGCATCATGGGAGTCCCCCGGCAGTCTAAGCCTATAGCAGCATAAACTAGGAGCTGGTACCGGCCCCAACTATAAGCTTTATCACAAAGGAACGTTTGAAGCCTACTCTTAAACGTAGAGAGGGTTCTGCCCCCCGGAACCAATCTGAGAGAGCGCAGTGTTCTAGTAGGTTCATAAGGTTCTATGAGCTGGGAGCGCAGTGTTCTAGTAGGTTCATAAGGTTCTATGAGTTGGGAGCGCAGCGTTCTAGTAGGTTCATAAGGTTCTATGAGTTGGGAGCGCAGTGTTCTAGTAGGTTCATAAGGTTCTATGAGTTGGGAGCGCAGCGTTCTAGTAGGTTTATAAGGTTCTATGAGCTGGGAGCGCAGCGTTCTAGTAGGTTCATAAGGTTCTATGAGCTGGGAGCGCAGCGTTCTAGTAGGTTTATAAGGTTCTATGAGCTGGGAGCGCAGTGTTCTAGTAGGTTCATAAGGTTCTATGAGCTGGGAGCACAGTGTTCTAGTAGGTTCATAAGGTTCTATGAGCTGGGAGTGCAGTGTTCTAGTAGGTTCATAAGGTTCTATGAGCTGGGAGTGCAGTGTTCTAGTAGGTTCATAAGGTACTATCAGTTCTTTAAGATATGATGGAGCCTGACTATTAAGAGCTTTGAAGGTGAGGAAGCCAATGCAGTGAAGCCAAGATGGGAGTAATATGATCTCTCTTTCTAGTTTCTGTCAGAACACGAGCAGCTGCATTCTGGACTAGCTGGAGAGTCTTTAGAGACTTGTTAGGACAGCCTGATAATAATGAATTACAGTAGTCCAGCCTAGAAGTAACAAATGCATGGAGTAGTTTTTCAGCATCATTGTGAGACAGGAAGTGTGTGGTGTTTGTAATATTACGCAGATGAAAGAAGGCAGTTCTTGAAATTTGTTTTATGTGGGAATTAAAGGATCCTGATCAAATACAACTCCTAGGTTCCTTACAGTGGTGCTGGAGGCCAGAGTAATGCCATCCAGAGTAGTTATGTCATTAGATAATGAGTTTCTAAGGTGTTTAGGACCAAGCACAATAACTTCAGTTTTTGGAGGAGCAGCGGGTCTACTCCGAGCTCCTCCCGGATAACTGAGCTTCTCACCCTATCTCTAAAAGAGAGCCCAGCCAGCCTACGGAGGAAGCTCATTTCAGCCGCTTGTACCCGCCATCTTGTTCTTTGGGTCACGACCCAAAGCTCATGACCAGAGGTGAGGGTAGGAACCCAAAGCTCATGACCAGAGGTGAGGGTAGGAACCCAAAGCTCATGACCAGAGGTGAGGGTAGGAACCAAGACCGACTGGTAAATCCAGAGCTTTGCCTTTCGGCTCAGCGCTCTCTTCACCACGACGGATCTGTGCAGAGTCCGCATTACTGCAGACGCCGCACCGATCCGCCTGTCGGTCTCACGCTCCATCCTTCCCTCACTGTGAACAAGACCCCGAGGTACTTGAACTCCTCCACCTGGGAGAGAATCTCATCCCCGACCCGGAGAGTGCACTCCACCCTTTTCCGGTTGAGGACCATGGACTCGGATTTGGAGGTGCTGATTCTCACCGATCCAGTGAGAGTTGGAGGTCACGGTCTGATGAAGCCAACAGGACCACATCATCTGCAAAAAGCAGTGACCCAATCCTGAGGTCACCAAACCGGACCCCCTCCACACCCTGGCTGCGCCTAGAAATCCTGTCCATAAAGATTATGAACAGGATCGGTGACAAAGGGCAGCCCTGGCGGAGTCCAACCCTCACTGGAAACAAGTCCGACTTATTACCGGCAATGCGGACCAAGCTCTGACACCGGTCAAACAGGGAATGGACGGCCTGTATCAGGGGGTCCAGTACCCCATACTCCTGGAGAACCCCCCACAGGATCCCTCGAGGGAAGGATCCCACGGTCGAATGCCTTCTCCAAGTCCACAAAACACATGTGGACTGGTTGGGCAAACTCCCATGCACCCTCAAGGATCATGCAGAGGGTGTAGAGCTGGTCCACTGTTCCACGGCCTGTACGAAAACCACACTGCTCCTCCTGGATCCGAGGTTCGACTATCCAACGGACCCTCCTCTCCAGCACCCCCGAATAGACCTTACCAGGGAGGCTGAGGAGTGTGATCCCCCTGTAGTTGGAACACACCCTCCGGTCCCCCTTCTTAAAAAGAGGGACCACCACCCCAGTCTGCCATTCCAGGGGCTCTGCCCCCGATGTCCACGCGATGTTGCAGAGTCGTGTCAACCATGACAGCCCCACAGCATCCAGGGCCTTGAGGAACTCGGGGCGGATCTCATCCACCCCCGGGGCCCTGCCACCGGGTAGCTGTTTAACCACCTCGGCGACCTCCACCCCAGAGATAGGAGAGCCCACACCCGAGTCCCCAGGCCCTGCTTCCTTCCCGGAAGGCGTGTCAGTGGGATTGAGGAGGTCTTCCACCTTCCACCGATCCACAACGTCCCGAGTCGAGGTCAGCAGTGCACCGTCCCCACCGTACAGTGTTTACGGCGCACTGCTTCCCCCTCCTGAGACGCCGGATGGTGGTCCAGAATCTCTTCGAAGCCTTCCGGAAGTCTTTTTCCATGGCCTCGCCGAACTCCTCCCATGTCCGGGTTTTTGCCTCAGCGACCGCCCTAGCTGCGCTCCGCTTGGTCTGCCGGTACCTGTCTGCTGCCTCCGGAGTCCCACAGGCCAATAAGGTCCTATAGGACTCCTTCTTCAGCTTGACGGCATCCCTCACCGCCGGTGTCCACCAGCGGGTTCGGGAAATGCCGCCCCGACAGTCAGCGACCACCTTGCGGCCACAGCTCCGGTCAGCCGCCTCAACAATGGAGGCATGGAACATGGCCCACTCGGACTCAATGTCCCCCGCCTCCCCCGGTACGTGGTCGAAGCTCTCCCGGAGGTGTGAGTTGAAACTCTCTCTGACAGGAGACTCTGCCAGACGTTCCCAGCAGACCCTCACAATACGTTTGGGCCTGCCAGGTCTGCCCGGCATCCTCCCCCACCATCGGAGCCAACTCACCACCAGGTGGTGATCAGTTGACAGCTCCGCCCCTCTCTTCACCCGAGTGTCCAAGACATGCGGCCGCAAGTCCGACGAGTGTCCTGGTGCCAAGTGCACATATGGACCCCCTTATGCTTGAACACGGTGTTCATTATGGACAATCTGTGACGAGCACAGAAGTCCAATAACAGAACACCGCTCTGGTTCAGATCGGGGGGGCCGTTCCTCCCAATCACACCCCTCCAGGTCTCACTGTCGCTACCAACATGGGCGTTGAAGTCCCCCAGCAGAGTGAGGGAATCCCCAGGGGGAGTGTTTTCCAGCGCCCCCTCCAGGGAGTCCAGAAAGGCTGGATACTCTGAGCTGCTGTTTGGACCATAGGCACAAACAACAGTCAGGATCCGTCCCCCCACCCGAAGGCGGAGGGAAGCCACCCTCTCGTCTACCGGGGTAAACTCCAACATACAGGCACCAAGCCGGGGGGCAATAAGTATTGCCACCTCTGCCCGGCGCCTCTCACCAGCGGCAACTCCAGAGTGGAAGAGAGTCCAACCCCTCTCAAGGAGACTGGTTCCAGAGCCCTTGCTGTGCGTTGAGGTGAGGCCGACTATATCTAGCCAGAACTTCTCAACCTCATGCACCAGCTCAGGCTCCTTCCCCACCAGAGAGGTGACGTTCCACGTCCCTAGAGCTAGCTTCTGCAGCCGAGGATCGAACCGCCAAGGTCCCCGCCTTCGGCTGCCGCCCAGCTCACAGCACACCCGACCCCTTTGGCCCTCCCACTGGTGGTGGGTCTGTGGGAGAGGGGTCCCATGTCCCTTCTTCGGGCTGTGCCCGGCCGGGCCCCATTGGCGAAGGCCCGGCCACCAAGCGCTCGCCTCCGAGCCCCACCCCCAGGCCTGGCTCCATGGGGGGGCCCCAGTGACCCGCGTCCGGGCAAGGGACACGAAAAACCAACTATATTGCTTGTCATGGGGTCTTCTGAGCTACCTTTTGTCTGGCCCCTCCCCCCAGACCTGTTTGCCATGGGAGACCCTACCAGGGGCATAAAGCCCCCGACAACTGAGCTCCTGGGGTCATTGGGACACGCAAACCCCTCCACCACGGTAAGGTAGTAGCTCAGGGAGGATAGATGGATGGATGGATATTGGTCCAAGCACTGAACCCTGAGGAACACCATGTCTAACTTTTGTTTGCATGGAGGATTTATCATGAACGTTTACAAACTGAAATCTATCAGATAGATATGATTTAAACCATTTCAATGCTGTTCCTTTAATACCAATTAAATGTTCAAGTCTCTGCAACAGGATTTGATGATCAATAGTGTCAAAGGCAGCACTAAGGTCTAACAGGATGAGGACAGAGAGAAGTCCATTGTCTGATGAAGTTAAAAGGTCATTTATAACTTTTACCAGTGTAGTCTCTGTGCTATGATGAGCTCTAAATCCAGACTGAAAATCCTCAAATAAACTGTTACTATGGAGAAGTTACACAGCTGATTAGCAACTGCTTTCTCGAGGATCTTAGAGAGAAAGGGAAGGTTTGATATCGGGCTATAGTTGGCTAGAACCTCTGAATCAAGAGTAGGCTTTTTAAGAAGTGGTTTAATTACAGCTACCTTAAAGGACTGTGGTACATAACCTGTCACCAAAGACAGATTAATCATATCTAATAAGGAAGTGCTAACTGAGGGGAATACTTCCTTGAGCAGCCTAGTTGGAATCGGGTCTAAGAGACAAGTTGATGGTTTGGATGAAGTAATCATTGAAGTTAATTCTGTAAGGTTGACTGGAGAGAAACAGTCTAAAGTATCAGGTTTAACAGCGATGTCTAGGTATTCTGTGTTAGAAGATGAATCAGAGTTTATTGAGGGCAGGAGGTGATTGATTTTGTCTCTAATAGTTAAAATTTTATCATTAAAGAAACTCATCACTACTACGAAGGAGTATTAGGGCCAGCCAAAAAAAAAAAAAAAAAGCAGGCAAAAAAAAAAAATCAGCCAAAAAAAAAAAAAATTCCGGCACAAAAAAAAAATCAGCCATCAAAAAAATTCCAGCACAAAAAAGAAAAAATCTGTCCCCCCAAAAAAAAATCCGGTACAAAAAAAAAAGTCAGGCATAAAAATAAATAGGCTACATTTAGGAAATCTCAAAGTAGGCCATGGCATGGCTGCCTCTACAGACGCGTTGATTAAGCGGTACTTCAGAATCGGCTATAATAATAATAAGTTTATTCTGTCCCTTTTGGCCCACAGACACGGTGTGGTGATTAGTATTAGGACACTGAAGAGACTGTGTCAGAGACTTGGTTTGTTCAGGAGGAAAAACCATACGAACTTGGAGGAGGTGGCCGCATTCATACAAAATGAAATAGCTGGAACGGGGCAGATGCAGGGGTACCGATGGTTGCACCTGCGTGCGATCCAGAGAGGTTATGTTGTATCACAAGATACAGTAAGGCAACTGATAAAGTTGCTTGATCCTGTAGGTGTGGAGCTCAGACAGACGCGGCGTCTGAGGCGCAGACACTACCGCACCAGAGGCCCTAACGCGCTATGGCACATGGATGGCTATGACAAGCTGAAGCCATATGGCATTGCCATAAATGGTTGCATAGATGGTTTCAGTCGTTATGTTGTGTGGATGGAGGCTTACAAGACAAACAATGACTGTAGCGGCTTTCCAGTACCTTTTAAAAAGTCGCTGGTGAGGCAGAATAGGTCTTGTATTTGTATGACACGCTGCTGCTGTTCCAGAGAAGCACACTGAGTCCAAAAGGAAGTTTTCGGAGATTTTAATGAATGAAATGAGTACTACAGCGGCTTTACACGCGCCCATAGGATGTTATATGTGTACACTTGGCGAACGTGTATCAAAACAAACAAACCAGCGATAATGAAATGCGGTCAACAAAAATTACGGCTACCTAGACTCGCCTCCATCCCCAGTGCAGGTGAAGCAGGTACTGATATAACCTACCGGCTGTGGCTACAGTGCCCACGTGACCCCAAACACTACATATCACCATGGCAACAAGACAAAGCTAATTAAACACAGAATAACTAATAAACAAATCAATATATGGCTCCTACACACCAGCCCCTAATTATTGAGTTAATGTAAATAATTACTCTAATATCACGTGGGAGACATAAACATATGAAAAAAGACTTTCAACAATAAAGTTCAAAATTAATGTCCATTAATTAATCCACACGACTCTTCTTTCTTCTTGAATCATATGACTCACAGTCCACAGTATCATTGGTCAAAGTCAAACTGCCAAAGTTCAGTAAAGAGAGTCTAGTAACAGTCAAAAAGGAAAGAGAAGAGAAGAAAAAAGAAAAAAGAAAAAAAAGAATCACAACTGAAGCCATCGTGTCCTCAAATGGCGTCAGCCTCATGCAACAAGCAAAGCTTTGTGATGGGCCGGTCCAGGCAGCTGCTCTGGGTTTTAATTCGCACCTGACGAACGAATCCTCTTCGGTCCGGGAAGGTCTGTATCACTCGTCCCATAGGCCAAGAGTTCCGAGGCGCTGTGCTGTCCATTATAATGACCAGGTCTCCCACAACAAGATTCCTCTTTACTCCTGTCCATCTCTGACGCTCCTGCAGTTGAGGGAGGTATTCTTTTATCCATCTCCTCCAAAACAGGTCAGCCATATACTGGACTTGTTTCCACCTCCTATGTGCATAAATATCTGTGTGTAGGAACACTCCTGGTGGCAATGCTGGTGAGGTTTTCAACAGTAGCAAGTGGTTGGGCGTCAATGCTTCCAGGTCATTTGGATCCAAGGAGGCTTTGGTGATTCGTCTGCTGTTTATTATGGCTTCAATCTCACAAAACACTGTGTGAAGGCTTTCCTCATCCAAGTTTTGTACCCTCAAAGTTGAATTGAGAACCTTTCGCACAGACCGGATCAACCGTTCCCAAGCTCCTCCATGATGCGAACCAGCAGGTGGGTTAAAGTTCCACTGTATTCCCTTTTGCAGCATGACATCCTGGATCTGCACCTGATTCCACTGTTCCATAGCGTTCCTCAGGTCTCGCTCTGCTCCTACAAAGTTTGTTCCATTGTCAGAACGTATCTCCCGAACTTGTCCCCTCCTGGCAATGAAACGCCTGAGTGCATTAATAAAGGAGCTGGTGTCCAATGATGATGCAACCTCGATATGTACTGCTCTAATAGCGAGGCAAGTAAATAGAACACCATACCTCTTTACCATGCTCCTTCTACTCTTAACCTCGAATGGGCCAAAGCAGTCCACTCCCACTCGGGTGAATGGCGGTTCATCTGGGACAATTCTTTCAAGAGGCAAATCTGCCATCTGCTGGTGAACTGGCAGAGCATTCAGCCGGCGACAGATGATACACTTGGATAGCACTCTCCTGATGGCTGAACTCACACCCACTATCCAGTATCTCTCTCTCAGCTTAGACAGCATATGGTTATGGCCACCATGTCCCACTTCCTGATGTACATGTCTAAGTAAGAGCTCTGAGATGTGGAGATCCTTTGCCAGAATTATAGGATGTTTCTCTTCCACAGGCATAGACAATCTACTGAGACGACCACCAACTCTCAGGACTCCATCTTGCAGCTGTGGACAGAGCTTATAGAGGTGACTGGACCTTTTAACCGGCTGCCCTTTTGCCAGACTGGTTAGCTCTTCAGGAAATCTCTTTCCCTGACAGAACTTGATGATGGCAAGATCAGCTTGTTCCAGGTCTTTCACAGTGAGGCTCCTATGCACTGCTGTCCTCTTGAACTCTTTCATTTCCTGTTCCACAGATGATGCCTGCTGTTCCTTGTTGATGTCAGACTGTGCAAAGGTCAGATGTAACTGTCTTCTCTTCTTTACACAGGACATGAGCCAGCTTTTAATCCTCAAGAGCCAGGCCACTGATTTCTTTAGCTTCATCCAGGAGGAAAAGTACTCCATCAGGTGAGTTACAGGTTCTTCCCTGACCTGAACAACATTCACTGCAACCACTCCTTTGACTTCAGGGTCGCCAAGTGAAAGGTGATAGAGGTCTTCCCGAGCAACAGGCCATTCACTCTCAGGATGCAAGAGAAAGTTAGGCCCTGACACCCATGTAGCATCAGCAACGAACACATCAACTTTCACACCTCTGGAGGCTATGTCTGCTGGATTGCTGCTGGTGTGCACGTACCTCCATTGAGTAGGACAAGAAACCTTGAAGATTTGTGAGACCCGGTTTGCAACAAAAACTTTAAACCTTGAAGTCTCATTCCTGATGTATTTCAGGACAGATGTGCTGTCCGTCCAGAATACTGAGTCCAAAAGATCCATCTGTAACTCTTTCCTCCACAGCATGTCGATGCGGCTGGCCATAGTTGCAGCGATAAGCTCCATCCTGGGAATAGTAACAGATTTCAAAGGAGCTATCCGAGCCTTTCCCATCACAAAAGCACTGTGTACTTCTGAATTCTTGGCTTTCGACAACAGGTAAGTCACTGTTCCATATCCATGCTCACTGGCATCGCAGAAATGATGCAACTGGGCTGAAGTAACTTCTCCAAAACCTGGAGGCTTCATACATCTGCTGACCTCAAATCTTTCCAACAGATGCAGCTGCTGCAACCACTCCAACCACTCTTTAGAGACTGACTCAGGCACAATATCATCCCAACCTATCCCTCTCTCACACAGGTCTCTCAGGATCCTCTTCGCAGTTAAAACAACAGGGCTCAGCATTCCAAGGGGATCGTAGATGGAGCTGACAGTCGAGAGAATTCCTCTTCTGGTTAGTGGTCTGTCCTTAAGTACCATTTTGAACTTGAAGGAGTCTGATTTAATGCTCCATTCCACACCCAGCACTCTCTCTACAGGTAGCGAATCCAGTTCCATGTCCAATCCTTCAATGCTTTTTGTTCTGTAATTCTCTGGAATGACTTTCAGCACTCCATTCCTGTTACTCAACCACTTTGTGAGAGAAAATCCACCCTTGGAACACAAAGAGACAAGATTCCTGTAAAGCATCACTGCTTCCTTCTCTGTGGCCACTGACACGAGGCAATCATCCACATAAAAACAGTGCAGTAATTTATCCACTGTTTCCTTACTGTAGTGATGCCCGTGGTCCTCTGCACACTTTCTGAGGGCGAAGTTAGCACAACTGGGAGATGATGTCGCCCCAAACAAGTGCACCTTCATCCGATGCTCAATGGGTAGCTGCTGTGTATCCCCCTTTGGCCACCAGAGGAACCTTAGGAGGTCTCTGTCCTCAGGAGGAACTTGAACCTGGTGGAACATAGCTTCTATATCGGCCATGATCACAACCGATTCCTTCCTAAACCGAGTCACCACTCCAATCAGAGAACTGGTAAGATCAGGGCCCTGTAGAAGCTGAGCATTTAATGATGTTCCTTGATATCTTGCTCCACAGTCAAACACAACTCTGATTTTTCTTTTAGTGGGATGGTAGACTCCGTGGTGTGGTATGTACCATACTTTCCCATCACCACGGTCCAGCTCTTCTTCGGGCACCTTTTCCGCATAGCCTTTAGCTAGAAGGTCAGTTATAAAGGTGTTATACTCAGTATGAAATATTGAGTCTTTCTGAAACCTCCTTTTCAAATAACACAGGCGCTGTTCAACAACTCTCCTGTTGTTTGGCATGCTGACGTCCCTGTTCCTTAAAGGTAATGCGATCTGGTAATGCCCTTCCACCTGTTTCACAGAGTTGTTGACAAACTCCAAGAACCTTTGATCCTCCCTTGACATTCCTGGTTGCTCCTCAATACTGCTTTCAGGGAAATCATTCTTAAATTGTTGTTGCCAGAGGTCATCCAGGTTCACGACTGAAACTCTGTTGACAGTTATTTGTGGATGCTCCCAGTTGACCGTCTCTCCACTGCTACCTGTCAGTGGACCATTAACAGTCCAGCCCAGCGAAGTTCGGATCGCATATGGTCCATCATTTACGCTACACACCACTTCCAGTGGTTCCAGTGCTTTAGGAACATTGGTTCCTATAAGTAGCTCAATTCCTGCATCAATCTGAGGTAAGCGAATGTGTTTCAGATGTGACCATTGTTCAATATCCCTTTCCGTGGGAATATTTCCTCTGTTCACAGGCATGGACTCTTGCGTGTAAACTCTTGGAAGCTCCAGAAAATTGTCCCCCTCCAGTGCTGCAACCTCCAATCCTGACACGATGTTACTGCTTACGACTTTCTCCTGGCCCATGGTTCGAAGGAGAATGCGTCCATTCCTCCCTGTGAGGTGGAGCTTGTGCATTAAGCTCTCAGTGCAAAACACTGCGGTACTCCCCTGGTCTAAGAAAGCGTAAGTGATGACAGTTTTGGTTCCTTTTTTAGATTTAACCTGGACCGGAACAATGGGCAGTTTGCAGTCCTGCTCTCCAGCCCCTGTAAGACCACTTGACACCAGTGTGTTCTCAACGTGAAGCCCTGGGCTCCTCTCCATCTGCTCAGAATCTTTAACAGGTTCCTTATGAAGTACAGTGGGATGTCTAAGGCTACACTTAGAACAGGAAATCCTTTTACGGCAATCTCTACTGATGTGCCCTGTGCACAAACAACCAAAACAGATGCCATTTTCCTTCAAGAAGCCTATCTTCTTCTCATGAACCAATTTTCCCATCTGTACACATACATCTAATGTGTGTCCTCCTCCACAGCAGATGCATGCCTTTCTTCCTGTTTGTTTGATTTCCTTTTCTTTCCCTGCAGACTGATATTTGTTCTCCACCGGGCTTACATTGGTAGCGAAACTGCTCCCCTTATGTCCAGGACGAAACTGTGACTTGGATTTGTTTGTTCTGTTACTTATGATTATTGATTGAGAGTCTTGTATATTGCCGAACACAGGATCTGTCAAAATTTTCACCTGTCTTTCAATAAAGTTAGCAATATCTGTGAACTTAACTCTCCGGTTATGTCGTTCCTGTAGCTCATAGGCATGGTTCCTCCACCTATCTCTGAGTTTGTAGGGCAGTTTTTTAATGATGCTCAACATGTTGGAAGGCATATCCATGTCTGAAAGATACTGTACGTCCTCCATGGCATTACAGCAGCCTCTAAGGAAGAGACTGTAGTCCTGCAGAACCTTCACCTCCTCTGCTTTAATTGGAGGCCATGAGAGGGCTTTATCCAGGTAAGCAGAGGCGACCTTTTGTTCGTTCCCGAACTGCTCCTTTAATAAAGCTTTGGCTTTTGTATATCCACGTTCTGGATGTATATGTTGACAGCTTCTGACAAGCTCCTTAGCATGGCCCTTTGTGTGTTGTTCCAAAAAATATAGGCGATCACAGCTATTAGTTGTGTTCCTCTCGACTCCATTCTCAAAGGCTCTGATGAATGTGTGGTATTTCAATGGATCACCGTCATAAATTGGGATCTCTCTCTTAGGTAGAGCTGAGAGGCTTTGCTGTTGTATTAGCAATGTTGTTATTTCATTTTGTTTCCTCATGATGCCAAGAACTTCATCTTTGGATTCCAGACCCTCCATGTTAACTCCTTGTTGTTCATATGATTCCTGTATGTTGATTGGGGGGTTCATATGAAATTGCATTTGGTTTTGTTCATATGAGGTTATATTTGGATTTGTGTTTGCTTCAATTTGTTTTGGAATGAATTCATCTGCATTGACATTAAATAACTGCTGCGATTGTGCTTTTTCCAAGTAGGATTTCATTCCATCTGAGACCTTTGATGTCCGTTTTCCACTTGTTGTGCTTTGTATTTTGAGAACTTCAAGTTTTGCCATTTTTTCAGCAATCTCAGTGCTCAGTTGGAGCTCTTCTCTCCTTTTGCGCAGGCGTTGCTCCTCTTCTTCCAAAGCATGCTTTTCCTTTAATAATTTGTGCCTCATACTTAAGGCTGCCAGCTCAGCTTCGGCCTTTAAACGTGCAGAAGAGGTTGAAGAGCATTGTGACTGAGATGTTTTGTGGCTTCCCTTATTTGAAACACTGTCACTTGGATTAATGTCATCCTCAATTTGACTTGGTTCGTTCTTTTGGTGTAATTGAATTTCTGCTGAATCCTGTTGCTCCGGAGAGATTTTTTGTCCAATGTCAACAATCCAACTTTGAGTGTCCCTTTGAAATGTATTGCTGTAATTCATAATGGTTGAAAACCATTCCTTTTGTTGAATGAGTTCCTCCTCAGGGAGTAGATGCAACAGTTCATTGTGTGAGGCTGTGGCATTTTCACACAGTGTATTTAAATTCTCCAAACATTGCTTCACATCCAACACATTTTCTCTTTGTTTCATGAGCCCTTTCATTTCTGGTATTAAACCTTTGATTTTATCCACAACACGTTTGCGTTTATTTTGCAGGTTTTCAATTTTATTCAGCAAACCTTTTTCAGTGAGTTTCCTCTCCCTTTGTTTCCCAGACGCCATGTCAGAGCACGAGGCTGCGTCATTTATTTGACTCATTTTGTAACTTTTCATTCAATGATCAATGAACCTTGACATTTAAATCCATCCACAATGCACAGCAAATCAGGACATTTCATTTCAACAAAGCAGCATCAGCGTTCCTCCATGCAACATCAAAAACCTTCGCATATCAGCATCAAAGTGCAGACGTCATTCAGAGCACAGAGCAAACAATGCACAGACATCGCATATCCGACCAGCATTCATTCATTCGACTTTTCCAAACTTCGACTTGATGCAATCTGGATGTCTTCTCCGCACACATACATGCACAGGTGAGCTTAGCTTACCTGTCCTCCTTGACAGATGTATGACGTGGCGTTTTGTCTTACTTTATTTAGGTCCGCTGCGCTGTGCGTCCTGCAGATTGCTTTGTGCTGCAAGCGATCGCTTTATTAATTGATGCCTTTTTTGTTGACACTATGTAGCGGCTTTCCAGTACCTTTTAAAAAGTCGCTGGTGAGGCAGAATAGGTCTTGTATTTGTATGACACGCTGCTGCTGTTCCAGAGAAGCACACTGAGTCCAAAAGGAAGTTTTCGGAGATTTTAATGAATGAAATGAATACTACAGCGGCTTTACACGCGCCCATAGGATGTTATATGTGTACACTTGGCGAACGTGTATCAAAACAAACAAACCAGCGATAATGAAATGCGGTCAACAAAAATTACGGCTACCTAGACTCGCCTCCATCCCCAGTGCAGGTGAAGCAGGTACTGATATAACCTACCGGCTGTGGCTACAGTGCCCACGTGACCCCAAACACTACATATCACCATGGCAACAAGACAAAGCTAATTAAACACAGAATAACTAATAAACAAATCAATATATGGCTCCTACAATGACCCTAAAGTCATAGCGGACTATTTCATCTCATCCATTGCGCGCTTGGGAGGATGTCCGGAGCGAGTGCGCGCTGACAGAGGCACGGAAAATGGGCACGTCGAGAACATGCTTGTCTTTTTGCGCAGGAACCACACAGATGCTTTTGCAAAAGACCGGAGTTTCATCTATGGACGCAGTACCGCAAACCAGCGGATTGAATCGTGGTGGGGAATCTTGAGAAAACAAAGTGCACAGTTTGGATCAATCTTTTCCAAACCATTCAAGATGATGGACATTTCTCTGGGGATTTCTTGGATAAAAGTCTGATCCAATTTTGCTTCCTCAACCTTGTTCAGGTACAGTAGGCCTGCAAACTCATTACTGTTGGTCTTCTAACCATTAGTATACAAATATCCTCCCTTTCTTCTTTCACCTGCACAAATTTAAACACATACACTAAAGGTGAACATATGAAAGCACATGGAAGAGAAAGGATAATAGGAGATTCCATAACAATTACTGTATTAAGTCCTGCCTTCCAGGTTACTGTTATGTTACACAGTACTATAGTACTATAAAACCATGCAAGATCAAATAAATAATGAAAATAGCCTATTGAGTATGTGATTCAGCCTAAATTGACATGAAATTAAAATTTTCAACAAATTAAACATATCCCACATAGTCTATGCATGTTTTTATACAGCCAATGGATAAAGCCTTATGGTGTTATGTCTGATTTTTTCGTTTTTATGTATTGATATTATGTTTTTATGCAGGATGAACTTGATGAGGTTGTGACAACCTGGAACTCACACAGGATCGGAGCGAAGGCAGGCCATGGTGTGATCGGAGGTCGCCCTACCTTGTTGTACACGCTTCCAGAGATGCACAGTGCTGAGGACAATCTCAAGGCAGTTGACATGGATGAGTTGGCCCTTTGTAAGGAGGAGTGCACCCCCAAAAGCCAATACCCATGTGATGACACTGTATTTGATCTCTGCTGTCTTCTGATGCAGGAAAAAGGATGGGATGCTCCTAAAGACGCATTTTCTGCTGCTGAACTGTACATCTTATTGAGAACTGAAATACTGCAAAATATCTGATGGTGGACAATTCTCTATGCACAAGGGAGGATCACTGGTGTAGGCTTCATTATTTCTGAGACTCAAATAAGCCACACAATGAAAATATGGTTTCCTCAAAGTTGGATGTGTAAGAATCCTTGTAATTATATATAACCAATGTACAGTATACAGTCTACTTGCAGCATAGACCCATGCATTTTGTTTGAATGGCATTTGAGTATCTTCATCATGTGTTACATGTTAAATATATTGAAAACTCGCATACAGTGTTTAGACACAGTAAACAGAGCATTTTATGATTAGGCTATAGGTTTTCATCTCTTCTTACTAATGTTTACATCAAAGCCCTCACCTGCTTCTGTTAGACAAGATAGTGGATTTCAATCATTTATTGTAATATTTTTGACCAATCATTTTTTTCGTTGGTGTCAGAGGTGAGTTATGCCTACTTATTCCCAACTTGATTTTGTATAAGATGTCATGGGCTAACTTTTGTTGCAGTAATAAACATGCAAGTTATGTAACGGTATCAATCCAAGGAAAGTGTCTAAAAAGATGATCTAAACGTGCTGGTTCGCATTAAAGGCTTTATTGTGGATGATACAATGTGCACTTAATTTCTCACCACATTAATAAGGCACTAGATTCACCAGAGTGTTAACATCTTGCCACAAAATTGTTCAGAAGAAATGTTTAAATGCATAAAAATCTTAATTAATTGCATGTCATGGCATCGGCTTGCAGATGCTTAACACTTAAGTGAATCTTGCCCTTTAACTTTAGAATAGATAAAAAAGACCACACACAAATGAAACTGATGCACTTCTTTAATATCAAATCATGGTTGGTCCATTTGTAATAAAAACTGCACCAACAGAACACTCCAATCAATTCCTTTTTTGCTTGGCTAGATTAGTGAACCAGTAGTTTTCATTGCCTTTTTATGGGACATCTTGTGCCTCAACCTTGGCAACATATAAACACATTCTTAGAACATGTGAAGTGTTCAAATCTGCAACCTGCTTCATGTATACCATGTCTGTGATGGGTTTATGAAAATACCCCAAAATAACTTCCACATCACAAAACTTAACACATTTGCACAACCAGTTTAAGTTCCCTTCTGCAGTTAAATGATTCTGGAATGATTGCAGAGGGCCTGTGTGTAGAAATGCAACCACAAAATGCATTTTAAGGCACAGAACTGACATATTTGTAATAATATAATAGTAATAGTAATTCAATTAAGCTAAGTTAATGTATGGAAAAAGAAACATTGTACAACTGTGACCGGTTCTAATATATAACATAATGCTGAACATGTATTTGCAGGGGGAAATGTCACATAAAAATGAACATGTACATTTACAAATATTGTTGTCTACCATAGGAACTATATGAATTCTTTAATTGAGTGGTAGGCTATTCTCATTAGCTCATTGTAGCTGCCTTACGTACACACAAATGTGAGTATCTGTGCATGCTGGTTTCACTCAATATTAGCCAGTATATTTACCCTCAAATCGCTCATTCTGACCAAATAATGTGATTACATTTTGACTACTATCAAGCAGACCCTAAATCTGTGACATTGAGGTTTCTTTTCTCAGTGTGAGTTAATGTCATTTTGTACAATTATGTGTTTTGGTTGGCTAAATAATTAATCTCGAATTCCATTTGTCATCATCTACTTGTAAGAAACTCTAACTTAGCCCAAACTGTTATGTATAACAACTACATAGTTTGTGAAAATGGTGTTTGAAGTGACCTTATACAAACAGACAGAAGTAGTGAAATATTGGCTACTGGTCTGAAATCATAACATCTGACATTTCCACAATTTATATGGCTCTTAGTTGTTGCATGAATGCAGGTGACCTGAAGACAAACTGCATCTGTAAAAACCTTTCAAAGTACAAAAATAATAGAAGCTTTTGTGTTAATTGAGACTAGTCATCATTTTAGAAACCTTGGTTTGGCAAGAGCATGGTCATAATCATGGTCGAGGGGCCACATATTGTGCTACACAATGTCCATCACCCAGATGTTGCTCTCCAGGACATCATTAAATTCAGCACGAAAGACTGGGAAATTTTCATAGCTGTCAGGCAGCTCGAGGATCATTCCACATGTCCGTCCGATTGGTCGTCTTGCAAAATCAGACATTACTGTAAACTGAACAGCGACACTGTCTGACACAATCAAATTGGATCCTGTGCAGAATCTCAGAAACCTTCCAAGTTTTTCTTCATCCAGTTCCCGGATATACCTTCTGAGATGGTGTTCCACCTCTTTTTGCTTTGCTGTCATATCCGCTGGAAACTTCAACAGCCTTGTCACCTTCTTAGATGTTGGTTTCAGGTCAGCATACATCTTTGTCAGCTTCTCATAATTCAGAGATAGCTGTGGTTTTACGATTTCCCTCCAACAATCAATAACAAACATTGGCTTTTGCACCAGTTCTTTGTGGGAAATTTCCATCAGAATTTCTGGTAGGGTGTCTGCTGAGGCTTTTCTTCTGCATTCATAGTTGTCGAGGACCTCCAAAAGGTCATCAGTTTCAACAGAGGAGAAATCTTTTAAAGCTTCCCTGAGGATCTCTCGCTCTTGGCAGCTTACATACTGAAGAAAGATGTCTATCAGGTCAGTGTACACTGTTCCAAATAACATTTCCTCAACAAAGGGGGGTGCGAGCTTGATGGGAAGGTAGTTACAATCTTTGTAACCTCTCATGAAAATTCAGCCAATGGCTCTCCAGGTGTCAGCCTTGAAATCGTGCCTGATGAAGGGCACTTTCATTGTTGTGCCGAGTGTGCAACGATCATAAAATTCTTGCCAAAAAGCACTGTAGACATCTCTTAGAACTCCTGACCCGCTACCAGCTTCTTCTGAATTATCTGGGAGTAATCTCTTCACGCCCAGTGGTATGGTCAGAGTCTCTGGGTCAGAAAATGCTTTAATCATGTCATTAAAGCAATTTGCATGGTGTATAGTTATCATTTTTGTTTGATGTGAACGGTCAGGTGTTTCAGCCTGATCAATGACTGTGTCATCTGGTTCAAATTCATCATCTGTGCGTGGCCCAAACGTAACTTCAGGGTCAGTGTTATCATGTGGGTTATTGTCTAGTG
Organism: Scomber japonicus; assembly: GCF_027409825.1. Taxonomy (NCBI): domain Eukaryota; kingdom Metazoa; phylum Chordata; class Actinopteri; order Scombriformes; family Scombridae; genus Scomber; species Scomber japonicus. Next base: position 32,924,113 of record NC_070596.1, on the reverse strand, counting down.
TGTCCACTACATCATCTTCTATAACAACTAAATCCCCCTTTACTATCTCTGATAAACAGATATGGATCTCTGATATCACTGAGCAATTTGTGAGAGCAACTGAGTGATCCGTGGCAACTGGGTGATGCAGACTGACCTGGTCCTGGTCTTGGTCTAGATCTGAGTAACTGGATACCAGTGATTGACTGTCAGAAATTTCAGTAATTCCATCCTGGTCCTCAAAGCTACAATCATCATCTCTGTGTTCATGCTCAGTGGTAGAGGATTCTTCACCGGATTGTGGTTTTGCTTGAGTGACAATATAGAAACGCAGCTTGGGTAGTTTGACACTGTCATACATTTTGCCAATTGAGACATCATCAGAAAAAGAGTTCTGCTGAAAATCCCATACATCAAATGCAAAGTCTGATACATGGCCTTTACTTGAAACACCACTTGGGAAAAAAAGACTCTTCCCCTCTTCCAGGATGTCATTAAATCCACCATTGATGTCCATAACAACAGTTCTAGTGCCCCCTCCTTGCTTTGCTCTAACCTGTTTAGCTCCGCCTTTGTCTTTTTGTATCCAACATATCTCAACTGTCCGTGTAGTTAGCTTTCGTTTGGAATCAGATCTGGAGGTTTGAGGCTCTGCTTCATTTTCTTTGGTCGACTTTTTTAGCTTCATTTTCTCCCTGAGTTTTTCAAGCAGACCCAGTTTTCGCTTTGAGACAGGCTTTTGATTTCTGCAAAAATTGAAAAGTGCAATTCTGTCTCCATATGATGGAATGTAGTTGGCCAGAGCTGAATCGTCCATAAGCAGGATGACATCTACATCGATCTGTGAAGCAAAGGAAAACCATCATAAGGGTAATAATATAATGGGCAGTGCTTCCCCACATTACATTTTGCCCTGGAATACAAAATTACAATCAACAGTGAGCTGAACAAGTGGTTGGACATTATGCAGCATTGTTTTAATACAGCCATTACTGTAATTATTTTTTCACATTTAGAATTGTGTCTAGGGATAGACACTTGGCATAATAAAGTAGTCACTCATATCAAATCAAACACTAACACTAATATTGAAATAAAGATTCAGGCTAATACAGAACAGGTACAGCATATTGACAGAGCCACCGCAGACTCACTGTAGATTCAGGGATTTGTCTAACCAAGAAATATGCAAATGTATGTTAGTCTGTCACTAGTAGGCTATGTTATAGTCTAGTAGGCTATGTTCTAAAGAAAATCCAAATAAAAAACAGTAGGCTACTTGATTACTTGTGTGTGTGTATTTAAGTCAGACTTTAACCAAACATGTTATTCATCTGATATGGCAGCAAAAATATATTTATTAATTAAATTAAATTAATATGATTAGGCCTATAGTGAAGGGTTGCTAAATGTGGGTTATCACTTCTCAGAGAATACTGTACATAACCTCACCCAGGGGATACCTGGATGTCAACTGGTCTTCTGCATCTCAGCTGCTACAACACACCTTTTGCTCCTCCATTAATGCGATGGCTTCTTCGTGGACCCCCCGATCTCGTAGGAAATCTGTCACGGTGACTGACATGTTTGCCAGATTCAGGGAAACGGTGTTGTCACGGATTATGGTCCTTTTAAATTGATACAATTGGGTCACATAAAGTTGACATTGAGTTGATACTATTAGTTTAACTGAAAAGCTACGACAATCAAGATATAAACAAGCTAACGTTAGCTAACGGCAGCTATTAGGCTAGTAGATACGTTGACGACTTGAACTCAACAAGGTTGGTAATGTCATAAGGAATAGGCTTTACGTTATTGATATGATACAAAATCAGTTACGAATACATTTTCACCACTTCAGAAAATCACCTTCACAGTCCACGTCCGGCTGGGCTGCTGCAGGGCTGCTGTCATGGAGCCGTCAGACTTTTTTTTTTTTGTGCTGAAAATTTTTTTTTTTTTTCGCCAGACTTTTTTTTTGTGCTGAAAAAAAAATTTTTTTTCACCTGGCTTTTTTTTTTTTTGCCTTCTTTTCCCCCCTTTTGCCGGATTTTTTTTTTTTTTTTGCTGGCTTTTTTTTTTTTTTGGCTGGCCCTAATACTCCTTCGTATCGCTACTGAGAGTTAAAGGAATACATGGAGTACATGTACTACAATACATAAGTAGTGTTGTGGCTCTTTGTCAGTTTAAAGTACTGAAAAGAAACCTTTTTATTCTCCTCTATTAGTGATGAGTAGTAGGCGACTCTAGCGTTACGGAGGGCCTTCTTATATGCTTAAAGACTGTTTTGCCAGGTTAAATGAGATTCTGCTAGTTTAGTGGAACACGATATTCTTTCTAATCTTCATGAGGTTTGCTTTAATTGTCTAATTGGGAATTGGGAATTTGGGATTAAATGCATCAATGTAGACAAAACATAAAATAACTATTTAAAAACGACACAGACAATGACTCCAGACAAGGTCAGTACAACAGCTAAATAAAGTAAATACTACATAAGGAGATAATTGGTTAACAAATAATAAAAAAAACAATTAAGATCTCTTAGTTAAGATCATTTAAAAATGTCAATTTAGAGTCAGGCAGAATTACTGCATGGAAAAAAACTAGCTGGCGATGACAGCGTCATGTATATAGATATAGAAACATAATCTTTCCCTAAACATTTCATGTACTCATCATTGTTATCCTCCATTAACTTAACAATAGTAAGCCTTATCTTTCGATGGCCTTGCAGAGAACCAGAGATCACTTGAGCTACTGACCTAAAATAACTGTTACTATCTTGTACAATCTTATCTGTTTTACACACAACCCCTAATGTGCCATACACAGTTGAAACTTGTATGTCATGCTTCTCAAAATCAAATTTACATATGCAACACAAGGTTTCTGCTATCTCATTTGAAATGGGATAAAATGAGAATGTTTCTTGATCAACCACAATGTCAACACAAGAATCATCAACAACTTCAACATCACAATCCAAATACATTACAGCTGCACAACACGTGTTACTCTGAATTGTGTTCAATGCACCATTATACTGTTGATTACTTACTGACTGCAATAGATTTTCTATAACCTGACTGTTGTCCAAAGAACACACACTATATCCATCAGTAACTTCAGAGGTCTGTACTACGAAGCTGGATTAACCTATCCAGGATATCTCTCCGTTACCTGGGTTAATTTACCCAGACATTTGCAGTCTAGGATAAACGGTACTACGAAGCTGGTTATCAACTCTGGGTTTTCCAATCTGGATCTCTGCGCGCTCACATAAAGGGGAGGAGTCTGCAGTGTCTGACCAATCACAAACATGGAGAAACCCTGCAGAGCAGACTACTTTACCATGGAGGAGCAGACAATTATTCTTCATAAATATGAAGAATTCAAACATCATCCAGGCCAAAAGCAACACTGATGCAGCAAAAGCCAGGAAGGAATGCTGGCAGAAAATAGCTGACTCTGTTAATGTGTAAATTCATGAGATCATACAATATTAATTTATCAGACAATATAAACGGACACTGATCACACAATGCCACTTTATTACGGCACAGACGTTTGGGGCAGAGCGCTTCCTCAGTGCTCTTCCTTTCATAAGAGACATTAAGTTAGTTTAATATTCAACATTCAAAATACAAACCCATTATGTTTCAACCATTTGAGTGAATTATTTCAAACCAACTGTATAACATACAGACTAATATCCCTCATGTGCCTCAAGGATTATTTTACAAATATATATTTTCGTCAATTTTTTACAATTACAATAAATAAATACAGTTATTATGCTCCCTGACACTTTGATCTCAGGATGTCAAACCTACAGAATAATATCCCCCACGTGCCTCAATGATTATTTTTATTTTGGTCAATTAAAAAATTGCATCTATCCCTAAAAACTCATTCTCTCCTAAGCGCTCCTCTCGCGATCCGCGCACCAATGTTGACAGGATCTTTTAAGAATGGGCAGGTCATTTTCTAAGAGAGCTGATTGGTCAGGAGGTGGTGCTTTTGTACTCATTGATCTCTTATTAGCCGTTCAGCATCAGTTACCATGGTGATTTGCCCCGGTAAGAAGTGAACCAGCTTCGTAGTACAGAAAACCCAGAGTTAACCCTGAAGTTACCTCGATAAGAGAAAATCCAGCTTCGTAGTACAGGCCTCTGGTCTCACATTGTAACCTTTGGAAAAAAGTATTGTGCTTTTGCAAAAACCATAACAATTTTGGTTTCCAGGCTCATGAACACAAACCTATAACATAACATAACTTTTCTTTTTGTTGTCATTTTGTCATTGTTGTCACAGCTGTTGTGCTGCCCTATATACATGGAATGCTGTAAAAATAGGTTTAGTAGCTTCTGATGTTTTTATATTAATTAAATTTAAAGAAAACTTTAACAGTGAATAAATGTTAGAAAGCTCAGGGAAAGCAGCAGAGGAGCAATCCCTCTGCAGGGTGGGCACACAGGAAAAAGAGAAAGAGACAAAATACAGAAATGCTGCATGGGCAGGATGATGAATTTATGGATGGATTTATAACATGTATGAAGAATGTGATCGATCCAGGATGATCATCCAGGTGCTGTGAGGCAGATAGGACCTGAATCCATGAGCCACCATCATCATGGAGATCTGGAGAAGGACAGAGTACACATAGCAGGTAAAGTTCACCCTGACTTGTCTGAGTGTCTCCACAACAGCCTCTTTTCGGTTTGGCAGTAATTTGGTGGACATATAAAGTGTCCCCCCCCCCCCCAAATTATCTGTCTATACATTAACAGTATACAGTATATATACAGTATATAGATATAGATATATATGTCAGTTTTTATAGAACAGAACTCTAGGGACCGGTTATGCAAGCACCTGGGTAGCCGCATTTTGTCAGAGGTCTGGCACACTATCCTGTTTAATCATTTTTACTCATGTTTAAACTTATGCAAAGCGGAGTATTTGCTCCGCGTGATGTCCCTGGATCAATTGTGGAGCAAAGCTGCCGGCAAAATGCCTCCAAAAAACACTGCTAGGAAGAAAGATGCACCGGCAGCCTCTCCTCCTGTCAACGATGCTATGCTAGCAGCTGAAGCTAGCCCTCCGTGTGCTAGAGCGGAAACAGACTCAGGCTTGAATAAAGCTTTGAAGTAATGATGGCAAATATCGCTCTTATGATGGATGAAAAGTTGGAGAAGATGGCACATGACATCAAAACCAACATTTCCCAGAGTTTGAGAGAAGTCACCGAACCCGTCAGCGAGGCGGAGCAGAGGATCCTTGTGGTGGAAAAGACTTTGGCTGATGCTGAAAAATGCTTGCTAGCTCTGGAAAAGACGGCTAACAAGTAACGGACCACCTTCATGATTATGAAAACACAGGCCGACGCAAAAACCTACAGGTCATAGGTCTGCCGGAGAAGCAGGAGGGGACGAACGCAACAAAGTTGTTCATGGAGACATGGATACCCCAGATCCTGCAGCTCCACACCAAAGCGGGATGCGTCAAGCTGGAGAGGACACACCGGCTCCTGGGACCGGAGGCGTCCAGGATTCCTCGCGCCATGATTGTAAGGTTTCATAACTTCAGCGACCGTCAGCGTGTGATGGATACAGCTAGACGACGGAAAGACATCCAACTTGAGGGAGTGAGGATCCACTTCTTCCCGGATTTCACTGCTGCAACACAGAAGAGGCGCCGCAAGTACGACAAGGTGAGGAAGAGGCTGCAGAATCCCTGCATCCCTGAGGATCACAGTGAATAACACTGCTAAAACTTTTCACTCTCCGGAGCAAGCCTCTGCGTTTGTTGACTCTCCCTAATGGACAGGTAATATGCAACTGAAGCCGATAATATCACTTTCTTCATTTAGGGTGAGATGCTAGCTATAGGACTGCTCCACCTAAAAGCACACTTTGCTTGGGGTCTTTGAGTTGATACATAATGCATCTCTATAAGCTCCATATGGACACCCTGGCATTTCTTATTTAATAAGTTTCAGTTATTAGAGAAATGCAGGTAGTGATTATTCATGCAATGTTTGCTCACTGCCAGCCAGGAAATAACAATTGGGATATCTGTTTAATCTTAATCTATCACCCCTCTGTCATTTTATTTAATTTATTCAAATTTTAAATTTTTACTTGCCATAAGGATTTATAACCTAATTAACCAAATGCCCCCCCCCCCCCCATCCTTTTTTATTTTTTTTTTTATTTTCATTTTTTATGAAAGTTAGCCCAATTTACTTTGGTTTCATCAGTGGTAAGGAGACTCATATACTCTTAGTCACTTTAATTTAATTAACTGTGCCAGCTCAATAAGAAGTATGCTTGCATTTAGGGATGGGCGAGGGGTCTTTCAATCTGAGGAAGGGTTTGAGTTTACCCTTACCACACCTCAAACAGTAGAGGAGTGTGTATTTTAATAAATAAGAAATTGCCCTTTAAACTTGAATCTGTCATGAACTCCCCAGAGCACAGAACTGGTGGACACAAATGCACAACACAGACTAGGCAGACGAAAAAAGGCAGGTTTATTCCAGACAGGGTTCGGTACACGATTAGGCAGTCAGACAGGCAGAGGTATCAGAAAAGCGAGAGACAAAAGGCAGGGTCGAGAACACAGACAAGGTCGTACACAAACAGGCTATGACTATGACTAAGAGTGCTATGAAAGGACTTCCGGTTATGGTGAGGGGCTAGGTGGTCACGATTTTTTGAGCTCTGCTGCTAGCTTGTAATAAATCCTGCAAAATTAACCAGAACTTGACTTAAACTTCAGCAACGCGAATGTCAGAGCACTTGGACGCAAAAATGCCACGAAAGGACAAGAAAAAAGACAAACAAAAGCCTCAACAAGGAGACGAAAACTCTGAGGGAGAAGAAATGAGCGACGCCATATCACTCGTGGAGGAGGATGACATCGAGGTAGATGCTGGTGAAGCATCCAAATCAGACGAGAAAACCAACGAAGATATCACGAAAGCCATATTTTCATTGAAGAGTGGTCTTTACAAGAAAATCGACGTTGTGCAACTAACAATTACTAAGGTGAAAAAGCAGGTGCAGGAATAGCAGCGTATTTCAGATGCAGAAGACAACGTAAATGAGCTATTAACCAAAGTCAGCACACTGGAGAACACCGTGAAAACTCTCACCGGTAAAGTTGACTGGAATGTAGAAGCAGACGCAACAATGTGAGACTAGTGGGTTTACTGGAGAAAGCAGAGGGCCAAGATGCCGCAGGATTTCTGGAGAGGTGGTTGCCGGGAGCCCTGGGGTTGGAGCTGCGGGGGGCTCCGGTAGTAATTGAACGGGCCCACAGGATTGGCACTATTTCCTTCAACTCAGGCACCGGACGTCCAAAGACTCTCATAATGAAATTCTTGAATTTCAGAGACAAGGAGCGAGTGCTGAAGGCAGCACGAATTAAAGGGAAAATCCTTAAAACACAAACACAGAATCATCTTCCCAGCACGGCTTCTGGTGACGCATGATGACAGATCTCACCTTTTCCAAACTCTGGCTGAAGCGGACAATTTTCTCCAGTCCCTGAGGAATTAGAATGGACCAGAGGATGGGATGTCTTTATTTATTTATTTATTTTTATGGCTGATTATTTGTTTATCCCCACCGTGAAAGACTGGACTTAAAACAAACTGTATGAAAAGACTAAGGGTTTTTTTTCTCTCTTTTTTTCTTTTCTTTCTTTGTCTATTCTTTTTCTGTTTTCTGTTTCATCTGGGGGTGTTTTCTCAAATACATTATCAAAACAAACCTAACAACTTATGGCGAATAGTTTTAAACTAAAAATCACCTCATGGAACTGTAGAGGTTTGAATAAAATTGCAAACATAAAGCAAGTTATGACCAGGATAAAATTTTTACAATCAAAAATAATCTTCTTGCAAGAAACTCATCTGCCAAGTGCCAAGTGGGGATACCTCTAAGATAAAAAGAAGGTGGCAGGGTCAAGTATTCTCTGCTCCTTATACTACTCATGCTAGAGGAGTCATGATATTAATCCATAAGTCAGTCCCCTTCCAAACTCACAATGTTATAGGGATCCTGCTGGCAGATACATCATGGTCCAAGGTACTTTGTTGTATGAAAATATAACTTCTGATAAATGTTTATGGACCAAACGAAGATGACCCCAAATTCAATAATAATTTATTCCTGACAATTTCAAATCTCTCTGGACACTATATAGTTGCTGGTGACTTCAACTGCACACTAGAGCCGTCAAGGGATAGATCTTCAGGCTTAGATAACACTCACACCAGGTCAAGGAAGATAATACATCATTTTATGAAAGAGCTAAATTTATTGGATATATGGAGATGTGAAAAACCAGATGCGGTGGAGTACTCCTGCTATTCTAGCACCCATAAAACTCATTCACGAATAGATTTTTTCCTAGTCCCAGCACTACTTGTTTCCAAAATTAAAGAATGCCAATATAGCAGCATAGTTCTATCTGATCATGCAGCAGTAACCTTGATATATGAAGATGTTAAGCTTGTAAGAGACCCCCCTAAATGGCGCTTCCAACCAGAGTGGCTTATGGACCCTGCATTTGTAGATTTCATAGCTAAACAAATCGATTTGTATTTTGACTGTAATACTTCTGAAACTTCGGCTAGTATTAGGTGGGAGGCATTCAAAGACTTCATTAGGGGTCAAACTATCTGTTTCATAAGTTCAAAAAAAGAGAGTACAACTTGAAATGAGGACGCTAGAAGAGAAAATTAAAAAACTTGAAACTGATCTTTATCAAAATAAATCTAGCTCACCAGAAAAACATACAGAACTTGTTGCTCTCAGATCTCAGTATAATAAACTATCAGCTAACAAAGTAGCTGTCAACTTATTGAAACTCAAACAATCGTACTATGAACAAGGGGAAAAATCAGGGAAGATATTAGCATGGCGTATTAAACAACAACAAACAGAAAGGTCAATTAATTCTATAGAAGCTCCAAATGGGAAAGATATTGTGAATCCTGAAGAAATTAGTGAGACTTTCAGGGTCTTCTATGAGAGACTGTATAGCTCTGAATGTTCTTCCGACTTGGATGAGCAGACAAAATTTTCGAATTACCTCAATATTCCCAAACTTTCTGAAGAGGAGAGTAGAATATTAGATGAAGTAATAACAAAACAGGAGATAACAGATGGCTGGAAAAGCAGCAGGTCTTGACGGTATTCCCATAGATCTATACAAAACATTTCAGTCCAAACTACTGACACCTTTATTGGAGATGTTTCAGGAATCCTTCAGGAATGGTCTCCTCCCACATCCATGAGGGCTGCCCTAATTACGTTGCTCCCAAAATCCGGAAAACCAAATACAAAGTGTGAAAATATGTGGCTAATTAGCCTCCAAAATTCAGATACAAAAATACTATGCAAAGTTCTTGCAAAAAGCTTCCGCGGCTGGTGGGAGGAGATCAAAATGGATTTATCCAAGGTAGACAAGGGTTTCATAATGTCAGGCGGGTACTGAATATTTTACACTTGACGCGGAGAAGTCCTTCGACCGGGTCGAATGGCCTTATCTGTTCGAAGTGCTTACTCGCTTTGGATTTGGAGAAATATTTTGTAAATGGGTCAGATTGCTTTGTACAGAACTCACTGCAGAAGTCCTAACTAATAATGTGGTATCTAAACCTTTGAACATTTCTAGAAGTTGCCCACAGGGAAGCCCTCTATCCCCATTACTGTTTATTCTTGCAATAGAACCACTTGCCATAGCAATTAGGACGCGAACAGATATTTCTGGAATTTTGGAGGGTCAGGTGGAACATAAGATAGCACTTTTTGCCGACAATGTTATTTTGTTCCTTAAAAATGTGATTAGTTCTATTCCAGCGCTTGTAGGTCTTATTGATAAATTTGGGAAAATATCTGGATACAAAATTAACTACTCAAAATCTTCTATAATGTTACTTAACGAATCAAATAGGGTAAATGATAATGTTCATGTCTCTCCTTTTACATCCACAGATAACTTATTTGGGTATAAAAATCCTTCCTGAGGTGAACAAAATTTCTGAAATTAACTATGAATCACTGCAGCAAATTACAACCTCGTCTCTAGAGCGCTGGACATCATTACCAATTTCAATGATTGGCAGGATAAATATCCTAAAAATGAACATTCTGCCTAAATTCCTTTATTTATTTCAAAATATTCCTCTGCCCCCTCCCTCTTCCCTGTTTACTAGAATTAGAAAATTGTTTACCAACTTTATTTGGCAAAATAAACATCCAAGATTACGTTTATCTTTAATATATCTACCATACAATCGAGGAGGCCTTAAGTGTCCAAACATCAAGTGGTACTACTGGGCAACTCAACTACGGTCCATTATGTTTTACTTTTCTTTTGAAAATACCCCTGCTTGGGTAGACTTGGAATCCTGCTCGGTGAGGCCTAGCTTACCACTGAATTTATTTTTATACTCAGCGGATCAGAAAAGTCTGAGGGAAAATACAGACAACCCTATTGTATTAAATATGATTGATATTTGGTTTGATACTTGTAAATATTTGAACATCAATCCGTCTTGGTCACGTTTTAGTCCTATTTGGGGTAATGTCAATTTCAAACCGGGAAGGAACGATCCAGGATTTCAAATATGGGCTGAAAAGGGTTTAAGAAAAATACAAGATATGTACAGAAAAGATGATGTATTTATGTCCTTTTCATAAATATCAACCAAATTTAACATCCCCAAAACACATTTCTTTAAATTCCTTCAAATTAGGAATTTCATATCGTCCTCTCAAAATCATTCATTGGACATACCTATTACTTCCTCTTTAGAGAAAGCAATTATAGGGCATTGCTATGATAAAGGTTTAATTTCATCCCTGTATGATTTATTCATATCCGGGTCTGATGAATCTTCAAAACATAAATTGAGATTATGGATGGATGATATAGGTGATGAAATATAACTAGAAGACTGGAAAGAGGCATGCAGGAAAGCTCAGAAACAAACGATTAATAGTAACCTGAAACTTATTCAATATAAATGGCTGATGCGTACATACGTAACACCAGTCAAATTACACATCTTCATTCCTGATACATGTATGAAGTGCAATGAAGCAAGAGGAATGTTGTACCACTGTATATGGGAATGTGTGAAAGTGAAATCCTTCTGGCAAGATATTATTAGCATGATTGACAAAATATTAACTAAGAAGTTACCACTGGATCCTAAACTTTAAGGAAACATATATCCAACTATCCCATATTTACAAAGTAAAGAATCTAGATTAGTAGATATGTGTACATTACAAGTTAAACGTATAATTTCCCTTAATTGGAAAAACGTTGATGCACCAAGAATCGGAAGATGGATTAAAGAGATGGCATCAAACATGACATTGGAAAAGATAACGTACATTATTGGAGACATCTGGAGACCTTTTATACGTTTCTTAAAACATGATGTTTATGTTGGTAATTTTCTTCAGCAGGAGGAGGCTCTGAGGGAGTAGAATGTGTGATATAATGTCCTGAGAAACACCCTTGAAATTCATCATGTAACTGTTATCAGTATGTGTCTACTTTTATTTATTTATTTATTTATATTATTATTATTATTATTCCATCCTTTTTTGCTTTATTTCCATCTCATTTTTATAGTTTTAATGGTTTACTTATTTAGAGAGGGGAATAGGGGGAGGGAGGGTGTATAGGGAGAAAAAGTTTGCTCTGTTCCTTGCCTGTAAGAATGTCTTGTTTGATTTGGTGTAAATTGCAAACAAAACTAATAAAAACATGCTTGAAAAAAAAAAGAGTGCTATGAAAGATGCTGGGACGAGGACCATGAAGTGCATCGAACTGGCGACAAGACTGTGAGACACAGAGACTAAAATACAAAAGGAAACGAGGGAAGATGGGAGACAGGTGAGGAGAACAATCAGGGAGAAGGTGTGATGAGACGGGGGAAGGGCGTGCAGGAAAATGAATCTAGAACAGAGACCAAGGGTTAGTGATTTCAAAATAAAACAGGAAAGACAAGACATAACATGAAATGTGCAAACATAAACAGAAACTTAGCAGACATGACAGAATCTTGTGTTAAAGACAGTAATGGATGCTACGTCGTTAAAATTAAAGGGCTATATGGAAAATATATCTCAATTCTCAACATATATGCTCCACCCAATCACCCTACTGATTTTGTTACAAAGCATTTCTGGAGTTTGCTGAATTTGAAACTGAATATTCTATAGTAGGTGGCGATTTTAATTGTCATTTGAATCCACTTTTGGATAGACTGCTGGCAGAAACAGGGGCCCCTTCAAAGAGAGCTAGAGCATTAGCTGCTACATGTGATGAGTTTGGATTTGTTGACATCTGGAGAACTGTGCATCTGGATTTAAAAGAGTTCACTTTTTTTCCAATGCTCACAAAATTAGCTCTAGAATAGCCTACTTCTTTATCCCTAAATTGTGCTATCTTCCGTGGTGTCTTGTGAAATAGGAAATATTTCTGTTTCTGATCATAGTCCAGTATTCTTACAATTGTTGTTTAATGAAAAGCAGAGCTTCACTAACTCTTGGGGATTTAACCCAACTACTCAGCGACCTTACATTTCTCTCATACTTTAAATCAGAATTTAAAATCTTTTATTCAATAAATAAAACTCCAGATGTATCTCCCTCAATACTGTGGGAAACCTGTAAAGTGTATGCTAGGGGCTTAATTATTTCCTACACAAGGAGTAAAAAACGCAAATCTCTGGAAGCCCAAAGGAAATTAGAGGCTGAACTGTCCAATCTTGAAAGGACGTATGCTAAATATCCATCTGAGGCTAATATGAGGGCAATGTTGGCCACGAGAGCATCTCTGAATTCTCTTCCCACAGAGCCGAGCAAAGTATTAGATTTGCTAAACTAAGACTATATGAGTGTGGCAACAAACCAAATTAATACCTTGCAGGACTAGTAAACAGGAAGACTGATTCTCAGACAACTTCATCTATTAACCACTTAACACACGCCCCTGTTTTTTATGTTGTTAGCCTAAACGACAAGCCCAAGTTGTGAGCATCACAGATCCCACATAGTTTGAGACTCAGAGATGTGTCTGGTATCATTGGAAAGGAAACACTCTCAGGATTCTTGTAAAAGTGTCTGTGTGATTCTGTGACTTACTGACAAAGAGTGGCAGAGGTTACAATGATGGGGTTGTTTACTCGCCCATAGGTTTGCCTTTACAATGACATGTGTACAGACATTCAAGGACCTCTCAGGGTTGGGGGGGGGCAGGGTTAGGGGTCAGGGACCTCTCAGGGTTAGGGGTCGGGGGGGGGGGGGGGGGGCAGGGTTAGGGGTCAGGGACCTCTCAGGGGGATATAGACACAATGAGGCCACAGCCACAGGTCTTGGCTTCATGCAGTCCAAATTTGGAGTCAAAAGACCAAAAGATGAATTTTTCAGAATTATTTTTCAACAGGTATGTCCATGCGTTTTCCTTAGGTCCTTTTTGGAGACTCCAAATGGACACTTGGTTACCATGGTTACCAAAGCTGTATAACCGCAATCAAACACCTATAACTTCACAACCCCTTTGCCTACAATCAAAATCTTGGTCTCTAATGAAAAGCTGACGCCATATTATTATTATTATTATTATTATTATTACATATAACCATATTTTTTTGTTTGGCCATATCTATCTATCTGTTTATGTTGCTATAAGTTATATGTTAATTCGAAGAAGAACCAACCATGTACCAAAATGCCGTGTGCGTAATGATATATGGTTCAACTCTTTTACGCACCGGGCGCACGCCGGTTACGCTTGGAGTTTGTTTATGGACAGCCAAACATGATAGCTTAGTGTCATACACCGTTGGAAACCTCTGACTATTGGCTAAAAGGTTATCAACTTCATTTCACCGAATATTTCCATAGGCTGGAACAGCTGTCAATCAAACCCACGTTGTCGTCGGTCACATGTCCTCATTGGCTTTGGAGACATGTACTGCCTAATCCTAAACACTGATTGGCTTGTGTGTGGTGTCGTCAGAAGCAGAAGAGGCTCACGGTCGTAAACATCTAGTCACGTGTACTCTGAGATGGACGTGCAGGTCAGGAAATGACGTAACGGACCGTATATGGTTTGTTATTTGTGTTATTACATTACGTGTTGGACTAAATACATGTTGACATATTGAGGAAAGACTTCTGGTTAGAAGGAAACGGATTTCATATTTCACAAGAATGGATACTTGGCGAGCTGTACAGAAAGTCCTGAGTCATAAGATGATCGTTGTGGATAAAGGGAAGACTTTGAAGGTATGTAGCATTATAGCTTTTAGGTGGTTGGATAGGTGGGTATGTCTACCATTGTCTATGTTGGGGAGGGTCGCCTTCTCAAAATGAATATTTTGCAGAGACTCCTTTATTATTTTCAGATGGTCCCTTATCTTACTTATAAAATTATTAGGAGGGTGAATAGCTATTTCAGCACATTTATTTGGAATAAAAAGAAACCACGAGTAAAGATGGCTAAGCTACAGATGTCTGTGGAGAAAGGCGGCTTAGCTGTCCCTGATGTCAGGTTTTATCAGCTGGCTGCACAGCTTCATTACATAGCCGATTGGATTAATGATGACCTGGAATTGACTTTGCCCCAGCTTGCTCCGATGGTGGGTTTAACATCTGGAGAGAGAGGGGGAATCTAACTCTGGGGCATTGGATTTCCTAGCCCTCATATTAAAGGCTCAAAGAAGGCTGTTCAATATTCTCACATTCGCTGCCTGGAAAAATATATTGCATAAATGGATTGATAATACACCTTCTACAATTATAGGATGGCATAAATTGATATTTCAGTTATTACCTATGAAATATTGAACGTACAGATTCAAATGTAAAACAGTTGTTTTCTCTTAAACTTGGACTTCCTTCTTTAGATATGCTGGTAAAAAAAAGAGAACTTGGCAAAATGACATCTTTGGGTCGGAAGGTCAGATTTCTACTTGCTTGGTGATCAATTCTAATTTATTTATTACTCAGATATTTTGTTTCATAAAAGTTGTAGGAAACTTTAAATACTTTAATTCTGAAAGTATGCAGTCGGTTGTTGCATCACTGTCAATTGTAATGGACTGAGCGCTGCTATGTACATATGTTTATATAGGTGCTATGACACCTCCCACTGTATACCTATACAACTGTATGCAATTACTTGTTCTATTAGGTGGTGGGCTTCAATGTGATGTGTAACCTTTGTGGCCACTGTTTGTAGTGTTTGTTTTTGTATGTTTATGGAAAATCATAAGAAACATATTTGTTAAAAAAAAAGAACAGAACTCTAAATCTGTGCCATCACCAGGTGTACATGTGTGTGTCAGAGAAGCAAAGCGACTTCAACCATGACAGGAAGTGAAGATAGGGAGGAGTGTTTTAATTCCATAAACTGTTAAAGACTGTTAAACTGTTTGACTGACTGACTGCCTGGATGCACAATAGGAAACAAAAAGCTAGTAAAAAACTTTGCCGGTTGCCTCATTTTGGTTCACATGCTGCCATTTCTACAGTGTGAACACTGCTAGTTCTGCATTTTGGACATAGACGTGTCTCCTTCCTTATCAGGCTGTATTTTCTGTGTTCTTGCCTCCTGTTTACCATCATCACCTGTGTGCATTAGTTAGCTCCTGTGTTAAAGTTCCATGCTGCTGATGAAAGCTTTTTGTTGTGTGAGTCTTCATGTCTCAATATATCACTCTGAAAGCAGAAGTTGTCTTCCTGTTCCTCTTGAAGTCACTGAGAACAACATATACATGCAGAGTCTGCCCCCCTCTGTTGAAGACTAAAACCTCTGATCAGAACAGAAACTCTTCACTTGTTCCTGCTCGTCTACACACTGAACCTGATCTCACTACACAGGTAAGAAACCATGAAAAATAATATTATACATTTAAATGGAACAACAGAAAATGTTCTTTTGTAGCAGAAATTAAAAGATGCTTCTGAAGATATTCTATATCTATCTTCATGTTTGGATCCAAACTAACAATGAACTGATCTATAAAGTATTGTGTGTGTCAAAGCTGATATATCGTATTCCTCTGAAAATGATTAAGAACACATCAGTGAGTCACACCGCTGTTCCTTCATTATGAATGTTAGTTTGTTTGGTTCTTATAATAGCCTCTTTAGCCTCTGGTGAGTAGTTCAGGAAGATTAATTTAAATGTGCTCAGTGGCGTCAAATTTCTAGTTTTCATTTTGTGTGGTGCTAAAAGTAAAATGACCGTCTGAACCTGAATTGCATTCAAAGCAACATCACGAACCAAATTCAGCATTTACATCCACAGTATACAAATGTTGGCAGTAATCAAGTGAAAGAAAAAAGAACACAGCAAGGAAATATTACATATTATATTATAGATTATAGTAAAATAGGGCATAAACAAGCTTTAGAGATTAAGGTCAGTTTGATCTGGAATGGAAAATGAACACATGCTCCTGCAGAGTTTTAGTTTCTGATACTTGGAGCAACTTTTGGTCTGTTTTTCAAAAACGACAACATTATGCTGTTGTTATTATGCTGCTGTTAGCTCCTGAAGCTAAAACTGTCTCTTAGGAGAGGTGTATGTTATTATTCTAACATTTATACACATTTTATGATGTAGATCAGGGGTTTTCAAAGTGTGGGATAGTGGGCCTCCCCTAAGAGAACTCAAAAGCAGCCCCCCCCCCCTTTAGTATTACTTTTATTAATGTTATTGATCAACAATAAATGTCATACACATCTTTATTTTTTTAAACATCTTAAACATGTTTGTATGTTCTTAAACATATTTTTACAACATTTTAAACATCTTTATCTGTGAATGTGCTCAATTTTTTTAAAAACAAACGTTGTGTATGTTTTTAACATTTTAAAATGTTTGTTTTTAACATCTTTTTTACACATTTTTAACACCTTTGTGTGTTTTTAAACATTTTAAATACATTTTAAACATCTTTTTGTTAAAAAAACACAATTTAACTTTTCAACTGATTTTCTAAACACATGTTCACTCATCCGACATTATCCCACATTAATGTTTACATAGTGGACTGAACACAACACATTTGCTCACCTCTATTTTAGTGGGAACAATGAGTCTGTGTCTTTGATGCGCACAGGCCGTTGATGCAGGGATGCGCTGTAGAGAGGAATAAAGACTTTTACAGACTTTTTGGTGAGGTGGGGGAACTCAGTCTCCACAGACAGCCAGAAGTGTGCAAGTGAACCTTCTCTCATTTTTTGTTTCAAGTCCATATTAGAGTTCAGCTCGACAAGGGCCTCCTCCTATTGCAGGGTCAGACCATCACGGGGTGTCACTGGGAAAGAGAACGGATTTCTCACCCACAGATTTGCCAAGGTCTCCTCTCCAAAATAGTCTCCAAACTGCTCACGCAACCCCTTCAAATGTGCAATTACCACCTGTTGTACACAGTCCCAGTCTCCACATCATCCAAGGTTGGGAACATTTCCACCGAGCCTCCATATGTTTCACCAGTGGGGAGTTGATTTCGGCGAGGAAGAGGAGGACTTCCTCGCGCAGATCACATAAGCGGGTGAGGACCTTGCCCCGCGACAGCCACCGGACCTTGGAGTGCAGGAGCAGCTGATGGAAGTGAGCCCCCATCTCATTGCAGAGAATAGAGAAGAGACGGGCATTCAGGGCGCGTGATTTTATTAGATTTACAATTTTTATTGCCTCATCCAGGACCGTGAGCAGCTCTTTGGGCATCCTCTTGGTTGCCAAGGCCTGGCGATGGATGATACAGTGTGACCAAACAGCGGCGGGCGCAACCGCTTGCACCTGTTTTACTAGACCGCTGTGGCGGCCTGTCATTGCCCTTGCACAATCATTACATACTCCACAACAGCGGCTCCAGTCAACATGATTTTCCTGAATGAAGTCATTCAAAGTGTGGCGAGACGAGGGCTAGAAGGCCGACAATTGGAAAGCACATTAAAATTTCGACTACGCCACTTAGGGAATGTTGCCCTAAGAATAATTAGATAGTACCAGGCACAGAGGTTCGTTATGCAACGAAGATAGTACGGGGTTTCAGTTAACAAAATATAGTTCTTTATTTTAACAAAATGCTTTAAAAGTTGTACATATTAAAATTCATCATTTAAAATGGGGGGAGAAAAAAAAAGGAAATAATCAATCAGTGCTGAGGCTTACCAGTGGGGTGTGAGTCGTAAAGGGGCGTGAGGAATCCCAGGGGAAAAGCAAACACCCAAATTATATATACAAAAAAAAAAATCAAAGAACACAAAGGGTGCACAGCACACACACAGCAAAAGGGGAGACCACCACTAGGACACCAGGGACCACCACCAGCAGCGCTCAGCAACTGAAAGACAACAAAAAGTGGGGTTAATTGATCAAAATTAAAGTTCAAATATACTAAGTTAACCACAAGATGAATATTCACCACAAAATCCAACTTAAAAGAAACAAAAAAAAACAAACTTAACCTTTAGCTGGTGCAAGGTTAGAGTAAACAGAAATTATGAGTTAAATGAAAGCTAACCAAAAGTAGGCTAACAAATGAACAGCAACAGGTAGATTACATTAAAGAAATGAAGGCGACATGAAACAAACAAACAAAAAATAATAATCTAGATTAATTTCAAAGCAACCAAACAATAAGCAGAATAACTGGCAAAATAGACAAATTATTCCCAACTAAATAAAATAAAAAAATAAATCCCGACCCAAAATGAATCAAACTGAGGTTAAATAAAATCAACCCCACAATTGGGACCCAGGCTTTGAATGGCTGTCAGCAGGTCGGCACACACCCCCTCCCGAGCGCAGACCGACGAGCCTTTACAGCCTAGCAGCGGGCAGGATAGGCAGAGCAGACACTGGGCAGGGCAGACAGGACGCCAAGCAGGACGGACACTGAGCAAGCAGAGCCGGAAGCTATGGTTAGCAATTGCTACCAAACACCGTCTGACAAAGGAGAGGCCAACAAGGTTTAATACGTCACTGCATACAGGGCTTTGAGTATGGGAGGTCTGCTTTGCACCAGAGTCTGCGACCGGTGAGATAAACAATGGGAACGTGACAGCCGGAAGTGGGCGTGTCTCTAGAGCCAAATAGTCAGAGACAGAAAGGTAGACACCTGCCCTCTTTATAGGGTGTTGGCTAAAATAGCCAAACCACCCCAAACACCTGAATCGGAAGGATATCTATTCTGCTACAAAAGCCTTAAAGATTTCTGCTGCTGTAGTGTGCGCTGGCAGAGGATAGCAAAACAACTCCTCCTGGACACTGAGCTCTTTAATAAAGCGCACATAGAACATTAGCTGTGCACAGTTAGCCACATCGGTGGACTCGTCCAGCTGAATAGAGAAGAAAGGGCTGTCACGGATAGCGTCCAGTACCTGCTCCTTCACATCAGCTGCCATGTCGGAGATGCGGCGCTGGATGGTATGTCAGACATCGGTATGGCATCCAGCTTGGCAGCAGCAGCTTCACCCATCATTACCTAACACACATCTTTGGCAGCAGGTAGGAGCAGTGTCTCGCCAATGTTGTGGGGTTTCCCCACCTTCGCAATACGTAATGCCATGCGGTATGATGCCTCGGTTGCCTTGGTATTTACAGTAGCAAATGTCTGGATGGCTTTCTTCTGTGACCGCAATTCATTAAGCTTCCTATCAAAAAACTCCCGCGGCTTGGTTGTTAAACTGTGGTGTTTAGTTTCAATGTGGCGCCGGAGTTTACATGGTCGCATACTGTCGTTAGCTAGCACCTCCTTGCAAATAACACACTGTGGCAGCGGAGCATCATCAGGACCAATGAACAAAAAACCAAACTTTAAATAATCAGGGTCATACTTCCTCCGTTTTCTGCCTGCCTCTGTACTCACTCTCACTTTCACCGGAGGTACTAAAAATCGATCCATTTTGCTGTAGTTAGCTGTAGTTAGCTGTAGTTAACCAGATGATACAATTTTTTCCTTACTTTTATCGCCTCCCCTGAAGTCCACTCGTGCCTCATGCTTTGAAAACCGGTGATGTAGATAATTCAGTTGATTCTACGTCAGCATCAGCTTATTTATTTATTTTTTATAAATTTGGTGTCAATATCAATATTAATAACACTGATGTATTTCATCACAGTACAGTCATATAATTTAGTTTACAGCTTAAAAAACATGTTTCAGTG
The DNA here is from genome assembly GCF_027409825.1 of Scomber japonicus. Taxonomy (NCBI): domain Eukaryota; kingdom Metazoa; phylum Chordata; class Actinopteri; order Scombriformes; family Scombridae; genus Scomber; species Scomber japonicus. Next base: position 32,903,902 of record NC_070596.1, on the reverse strand, counting down.
GGCAGTACCTCTTTAATGGAGCCTCACTGTGGCTCTCCCTTTCATTTTACCTTGAGTAGCTAACTGAATATTTGAGCAAACAATATCACACATACTCATCACAGTCTCAACAGTAGTCCACTGGAGATGACGATCTCCATTAAAGCAGGTCAGTTTGTATTTTTATAGAAAATGTTTGTCTTTACATTGTGTAGATTTCATGAATAACTTTAAATCAGTCTTCTTATGATGGATTATCTGGTTGCAACCACTTCTTAGTCAAGGCTTGATTTCCTTCAATAAGTAATATATTCATTAAGTATTTATCAGCCTTAGTCTGAATGTTCTGTGTTACATTTCCTATATACATTGTCAGGGTGTCAAACGGAATAGTGATTTGACATACTACATTGTAATTTTTTGGTCAGTCCCAAAACAAATGATAATGGTTACCCACATTTGCCCCACATAGCCTCCAGCATTTCATTTCAATACATTGATATCTCTTCTGGCCGGGGTGATGAAAAACCTCACAATATTTTTCCCTGCGACAGTGTGAAGATGCAGTCCCCCCCCATACCCCGCTCAACTCTTTACTTCAGTGAACATTCACGCTGGCAGCTTCTCCAGCGGAGCAGCTATAGAACAGACTTAGTTTAACTGAATAACTTAGAAGTCGCCAAATGACTTGCTTTAACGAATTTTGTTAAAAATATTAATTAATATTAATTAATTAAGTGTACCGAGCTCAAGCACACCTCTTCCAACAGTACTGGGCCAGGGAAGTGTATCGTACTCAAGCACGGTACACTTGCACTCACACCAGCCAAATAATCCGGACTTTAGGGGGCAAACGTGCTTGGGCACGGTATGATTGCCTAGTGTGAGTGCGCCCTGATTTAATGTAGACACCATAGACTGTATAAAAGAAACATGAATGAAGCGAGATCACGAGGTGAGCACGCAGGGAATAAAAAGACGGCAATTTCACAAGCAAGGAACACATCACCAACGAGATACGTTTTAACAGATTTATTGACAGAATTTGAATGAATTGTGTATTCTTGATGCGGAACGATTCGAGGAGCGGCCATGGGTGGAGCGGGGAAGTTGCAATCAACCTGTCAATCAGGACGTAGCCAAGTCCTAATGCACATCCTGATTTATCAAATATAAAATCAGGGATGTCAAATTTTTACAAATGAACATCGTACTGCATTGAAGAAGGCTTTAAACTAGCGATTGAGACCATAAACACATTTTGAAAATGTTTACTGAAGTTAGAAATCAAGTGAGAAGTTGGTGAATTCTCCATTGACTTGTATAGAGACAGAAGTCCTTTTGACACCAAAATGATAATACTGACAAGTCTGAGTAGAATGAGTAGCGCAATACTACCTGGCCCCTGCCAGGGGGGGGCTGTGGCCGTGGGACTACGGGGCTCTGTGACGTCACGCATGCCGAACCGGGCGATGATTGGCTTAGACGAAAACCTGGAAGGCGGGAGCACCGGTTGCTGTTTGTTGACGCTGAGTAAACAATGAAGCTTTAGTTTAATGTGGCTGAGGTTGATAGGGAATGCATCCTATGCAGGAATCGTTGGCAGTTCGGTCGCTGATGTCAGGGTCCGTTTGTGGATGTAAAGGCGGCCGGACGGAGAGTGCGAGTCCGGTGGAGAATTATCTGGACTGTTGAAGTGGCTGAGGAGGGGAGAGTTGAAGCTGCTGCTCCAGCGGCTTTGTCCGTTGCTTCCCTGGTCTTTGCCCTCGCTAGTGGAGGAGAGGAAGCCGCAGATCTACCGTGAGTGCCACATCAGGGGAGTGTGAGTTGAAGAGCCTACGAGGCCGGCATGTGCCTGCGAGGCCGGCGTGTGCCTGCGGGACGCTCGGCTGCGGTCTGCTGCTGGGTGACAAGAGGAGAACCGGTTTCCCACGAATCTTCAGTCAAGTCGGATGGGTTGATCTGCAGTTCGTGATCCGTGGTGAGTTCACTCTTGGAGTAGTAATCGTAGCATTTGTTCAAGTTTTGTTGATGCAATGCGGGAAGTACTATCTGTTTCTGGGATGACCATGAAAGCTTGACTGAGACTGACTGCACGTGAAACTCGAAAGCGAGAGTGAACGAGGGGGAAGCTGTTAGGTCTGTTTATATAGGAGCCGGAAGGGGTGTAATTGGTGTGTGTTCCCGCTCCTGAAACTGCACTTATAAGCTTCAATTATGAAAAAAGGTCATTCATTTCATTGGATCACTTGCTGGTGACGATCAGCCTGTGGGCGGACTTAAGAGATCACACGTGGGGTAGAAGGCGGCGATTGGCTGAGAAGCTTTCACTCAAAGCTTTCCTCAGGCTGCTTATTGGATGAACAGCTAGAATGAAAACTAACTAATGCTGTGTCCGAAATCACTCACATATATATACTATGGGCCTGGGTCAAAATGGATGGACCTGGACTTAAAATCCATTCTCCATTCATCCATCCATCCCTCCATTCTAACCTGTAATTTTGTTGTACATTCATTGTATAATGACAATAAAGCTCATTTACCCTTTACAATGCCGACCAGTCAACCAGAAACCCCAGCTTGTCATTTAAAATTGTGCTTACTGCTTGGAGGGAATATTTTCACTGGAAATTTTTACTGGAAGTGTAAAAAAATAGGTACCGGACTTCAGCAGATTTTACCAGAGTCCTGTAATTACCGGATAACGGAAACCCAGTATGTGGTTGTCACTGTCCGATGACATAGCCTACTACGTATTAAATAGTGTGTCCTGCTTTAAATCACTAGACTGGGTTTGTCTCATGGGCTATTTCTTGGTTTGACAGTGACAGTGATCAGTGATCAGTCAGAGGAATTATTAAGTGTCTGCGAGTGTTTCCTGTGATGGACGGTGTCCTGTCAGATGTATGCAACTTCAATTGCATCCTTACTTTCTAATAGATTAACTATATTGTACCCTTCATTAGGCTACTTTATACAGAAGAATAGAAGTAAAACTAGTAATATTATATATAATATTTAAACCTGATTAAAATATTATATAATATTTTAATCAGGTTTAATCACAGGGTTGTAATGTGATGGACAGCCTAGTCTGTTCTATGAGCAGTGGGTCTTAACACACTGCTCCTCCCCGTGGACAAATGACGCATTGCAGCTGGTTTTCACTCAGGCAGCTTAGAGGCGTTTCCAGTCGGGGCCTCATTGACCACGTCATCGTTGGGGGATCACATTACCGCCCTGGGCCCATTATCGGCCAGCCAAGGAGCCATCAAGGAAACAGGGGAACTTTGAAATGGCTTCATCTGTAGGTACTTAAAGAAATGTGCAGCAGGGAGGCATCTCGTAACTGTTTGAAAGATCGTTTTTTTCCCCTTCTTATACCCCATCTTTGTGAGCCCATCCCTTAGTACAGAAGGCAAAGCAGGATTTGGTTTACGTGTTTGAGACGCAATTGTGTAACTGACCATAATTTGGATGTATGATTTATAAATGGGTTGTCAGTTTTATTTTTCAAAGAATAATATGACTGGATGAAAGGGATGCTGTGTAGAACTGTTCTATTTGCCTCCAGGAGCAGGAGGGTTGTTCATCTCTGTCTGTCAGAACCAGATGGCTCTTAACTGGGCAGCCCAGTAGAAAAATACAAAATTAGGAAGCTTCAGTCCACCATATTGAGGAGTGTTATATAAGGTTTTGATTTTTATTCTGGGCACCTTCCCTCTCCCTATGAATCTAGTTATCACACTTTCTAATTTCTTAAAAAACTTATTTGGAATCGATATAGGAAGGGTTTGGAACAAGTCGGGGCAGCACATTCATCTTTATACAGATATATAGGTAGCTGCATCCATCTATCCAGGTCCTTCTCCACCTTATTAAACAATGCTTCATAATTGAGTGAGAAAATTCTATCCAACTGGGTGGGGATCTTTAAACCCAGGAACGTAATATATTGAGTATCCCACTGAAAAGGGAAGTCTTCCTCTGAAATTTGTTCTGCTGGGGAGTTAAGGGGTAAGGCCACGCTTTTTAGCAGATTAACTTTATATCCCGATATTCCACCATATGTGGAGAGCAGGTCTATAAGGGCTGGTAGGGAGGAGTTCAAATTGGTTAAGAACAGGATTATATTGTCCGCATATAACGAGGTGACGTGGTCCACCTCCCCAACTCTGACCCATGAAATAGAAGGTTGGGACCTTACTGCAATGGCTAAGGGTTCAATTGCTAACGCAAAAAAGTAAGGGCCCCTGTCGAGTGCCCTGTGATAGGGGAAATGGGGGTGATATATCGGAATTTGTCTGGATCATGGCTGTAGGGTTGAGGTACAGTAATCAAATCATACTTAACATATTCGGACCAAAGTTCATTTTACGTAGGACTGCAAAGAGAAAATGCCATTCGACACAGTCGAAGGCTTTCTCTGCATCCAGTGAGATAGCCAGCACTGGATCGTTCATGGACTTAGCACAGTGCGCTATGTTAAGTAATCTCCTGACGTTATCAATTGATGATCGTTTTTGTATGAATCCAGTCTGGTCCATGTTAAACAGTGTAGGAACGAAACTATTTTCTCGAGTCTGGTGGCTATAATTAAGCCTCTAACGAAAACATATTGACCTCCCTTATCCTTTTCTACATGTTCCAGATGAAACAGTAACCCTCTTCTTAATAATATAGCCACTCCCCGTGCCTGTGAGGTAAATGAAGAGTAGTATATTTGGCCTTGCCATTGTTTACTTAGCTTGCAGTGTTCTGCATCTGTGAGAGTCCTGCAGGAATGCAACATCAATACTATGATTTCTGAGGAAATTGAGGACTTTTCTGTGTTAATTCCATTGGTGTTCCAACTAAGAAACCTGTATTTTATATCTCTGGACATGGATCACAACATGTACTAGTGTGACAATGTGGAAGATAATTGTCAGTAGATGAGGTAAAGACATGATGGTGTCTTATAACAAAGAGAAGAAAAACAAGAGGAAAAGAAAAAAACAAGATAGAGAAAAACACACTAAACAGACCCTGCCCTGTCAGTAACCCTCCTTCCTCCCTCTAAACCCACCCATCCCGTAAAAGAAGAGCCTAGCCTATGTTTCTCCCTGTCGACAAGCGTATTAAGACTACTACTCTAACGAGTGTAACCAAACTTCCCAAGTTAGGTCAGGGAGTGCAAAATTGAATGACCACAACTCCAGTATGAAACATCTCCAGAATTTACTTATATAATCCAGTGAAAGGGGAACTCTGCTTCTGTAAACTCAGAAAAATAACTCTAAGCATGTGTCCACAGTCTCTTAGATTAGGCTGGAAAAATCCTGAGAGTTCGTACAGATGACACTATTTGTCAGCATTACAAATAGAACAGCGGATATGTGAATATTCGCAGTCAGTTAAACAGCTAGTCTTTAAGGTTGGGTGAGGTGAAATAAGAATATGGTAAAATGAGGGCACTGCCCGGCCTTAATTTATCCATCCTGTGACTAGTTGCAGAAGGAATGTAACTACACTGGTAGATCAACGGACAATAAGAGGTTCACGAGCAAGGAACACATCACCAACGAGATACGTTTTAACAGATTTATTGACAGAATTTGAATGAATTGTGTATTCTTGATGCGGAACGATTCTTGATACGGTGATTCTTGATGCGGTGTGGGGAGGTCGGATGAAGGATCCGCCGCTGCGCCCGGGCAGTGACGAACCCCCAAAAACCTCCAATTATTTGAGACGTGCTCGTGCGGATCTTAGATCGTTGAGTCTGAGCAGATATAGTGGTGATACGTTAATGAGCGTTAATAGTGAGAGTCCGAGATACAAGCAAGATGGCACGGGGCGAAGTGTGATGGTGACACAGTGAATTCTGAGCATCCAAGGAAACTGAAAAAATGCTAATATGAACATCGCTTTGAGGGTCAGGGCGATGTGAGGAGTTTGGTATCCTGAGCGAATGGTGTGTAAGCAAGTGGACAGCAGATTGGCGGTAAGAGAAAGCCATTTGGCTGGTTCTTGGCTGAGGAGACCAGCGAGAAGTGACTTACTTGGGGATGGTTTATGGCTGGGCTGGGATTACCTGTGATTAGTTTGGAGAAAAACTAGTATCGCTGAGGTAGGATTTGATAGTAGGTGTTCTTATGTTCATGGCAGAATGAGCATAGGTGATGTAGCAGATGACCGTGGTGAGATAGAACGAGGGTAAACCAAGAAATTTAAAATAAAATGTGTAATAAAATCTACTCTCTAAATGATTTGAAGATTTACTTAATCATTTCATAACAGTGATGTTCCTGTCTGTGGAAAAAAATGAAGTTCACTTTAATTAATGAGTTTAAATAAATATTATTTATGCTTAAATATGATAATAACATTCACTTAATATCTTCAGGGATGTTAAGTTGAGAATAAAGGACAGTCATAATAAAAAATTTTAAAAATCGTGTACTCGTCCCAGCAGCTAGCCCCGTGGCACTCAAAATTTCCCTGGAATTTTCTAGTATTTATTGTTATTATTATGCTGTAATACATTTTAAATTGGTTCAATTTAGAAATTTAAGTTTTCCTGCTGCCTTCAAAATGTGATAACTGAAGTGAAGATAAATAATTACTACAGATAACAAATACAAAAAACTCAAGATATAAATTCAACACACTTACAAATAGGGGTGCAACGGTACAGGTAACCCACGGTACGGTTTTTGGGCCATGGTTTCGGGTTCGGTTTCGGTACATGTTTTGTGCGTAAAGAGAACAAAAAAAAAAAAAATCTAACAACTTTTTTTCTCCCAAAATGATCTCTTTATTTTGCTTGTCAGCTAAAACTGCATTTCACCACAATTACAGTATCACTGGTGTACTAAATAATATAACACTTTCCTTTCAAGTTAACAGTTACCAAACACAACACTTTCAAATGGTAAACTGCCTGTTATTCCTTCACTACTTGTATACGCTATACAGTATAAAATATGTATAAAAATTTACACTGGCGGGGTTGAGCATAGCTCAGCGGGCAGAGCACCCGCCCCATGTGTTGAGGCTATAGTCCTCCTTGCAGGCGACCCCGGTTCGAAAAAAAAAAAAACTGGGTTGGGGAGGAGGGGGGCGCGATCGTTGTCAGTCCGGTGGGGGGATCGGTCTTATAAGCTGCAACACACAGCTATAAGGACGTTGTGCTCTCATACGCGCTGCATTGATGCATCTCACACACCCACACACTCACACACACACACACGTACAGTCACTCACTAGCGCGCACTCTTGCTTGTTCGATCCAGAGGAGATTGTGTCTCATTTGCAGGTGTGAAGGAGCCGTTATCAATATACGGGAGACTCCCGCATGTATTCAACGGCGAAACCGAAATTAACCCACACCTGAGATGTGAATGAAGCCGATGCTTCTTCAAACTTTTCTCTGTCAACTCCTCCGCTAGCGCTGACATGCCTCTTTGTTTTCTTTTTTCCACTTCTGTGTGTGAGCTGCACCTTGAACCTGCTCCAGTTACTGTGAGAGAGGGGTTGAGTGGGTGGAGGCACAACAGCGATTGGACATTAACTCGCGGGGGGGCTTTTCACCTGCCTGGACAGGCACACACACACACACACACACACGCACACATGCACACAGTGGTCTGTAAAAGCATCAATGCAAAATGAACCGAAAACCTGCGGTCCATAAGGTCGTATTGTACCGTGCAGAGCGGACCGAACGGTTCAAATTTTTTTTTTTTAAGTATATTTTTTCTTATTTGTATATTCTCAGTTTGAAGAGTCACAGAGAACTTTGAGGCTGCTGTTAGTGACTCTGTGAAATTATAAATGGGACTATATTTGATACTAACCTTCATCAATGTTTATCATGGTTTTCATTATTATCACATCTGAACATGCATTAAAGACATCACATCTCTATTATGTATGTTTTTATATACAGTATACATATATGGGTCAATGACGTATCAGGATTATCAACAGGTCAATTTTAAAATAATAAAAATGTGAATATATATTGCAGTAGTTCAAACATTAAGAAGTACACATAAATTCATATTTAGTGTTTTATGTATTTTTTCATCTCAATGAATTAGAACTGACCTTAAGAAAAGTCATGTGGTGCGACCATGACCTTAAAAAAGTCATGTGGTGCGACCATGATCTCTCTTAAAATAAATGAATGTCCTTAACATGCTTAAATATTTTTTTACAAGTTTTGAGTAATATAAAGTGTCTAGAAACAAACTATTTACATGTCTTTTGAGTTTTTGTAAATAATAATCTCATATTTATGTTCTATAATGTCACAGTTGCCTTCTTAAATGAATGGAAGACTTATTTTTCCTGTAAATTGCTTAAAAATGATTTAAAACTTTTAAAAATACAATTCAGTTAAACATCAGTGATTAATATTACTGCCACAGAGAAGTGATATTTCACTCTGAATTTTATACAGTTATTGGTATTAATGGTCGCACCACATGATGAATGGTCGCACCAAATGACATAAAGACCTCAAATCATTCAAAATCTATTGAAAGAAATAAAACAATGACTTTAATGCAGAATAGAATTAAACCAGTTTTATTATAATTTCACAGAATTTTTATAAACTCAAACATTTCATGAACATTTTTTAAAACATCAGCAGCACGCCTTCATTGCTTTGTCATGAACAAACTTTTCATTTAATTTGACAATGGAATAAGTCTATTTGGATTATTGAATCATTTAGATCAGAAATATTTATTAACTGGTCATCATCAAGCTGACTTGATTTTATATATTGAATCTTTCTCTACTGTTTTCTTCATTAGTAGCTGAGACAGAAATGCAAAGTCATGCCATAAATCTATGGTGTATCACTTTGGACTATTGATATATTTTATCGACAAAAGTATTGAGATACACCTCTTAATCATTGAATTCAGGTGTTTTATTCAGACCTATTGCCTCAGTTGTATGAAATCAAGCATCTAGCCATGTAGTCTGCATTTACACACATTTGCTCTGAAGAGTTCAATGAATTCAAGCTTGGTATGTCAGTTTGTGAGATTTGTTCCCTGCAATATATTTCACTGTCAACTGTAAATGATATTATTAACAAGTGGATGTTTAAGAACAACAGACACTCATGCACGAAGTGGCAGACCACGTCTAGTTCATCACCAAGATGAGGTTGAGATTATGAGCCAGGCCTTCTCATCCAACATCGATGTCTGATCTCAGCAATGCTCTTCTGAATGAATGGACAAAAATTCCCACAGCCACTCTCCATAATCTTGTGGAAAGCCTTCCAGAAGAGCTGTAATAGTTACAAAACTCCATATTAATTCCTGTGGATTTAAAAAGGGTTATCATGAATGCTCATGTAGGTGTCATGGACACATGGACCAATACTTACTCTATACTCTACATAGTGTAGATCAGGGGTCGGCAACCTTTAACACCGAAAGGGCCATTTGATCCGGTTTCCACGGAAAATAAAACACTGGGAGCCGCAAATACTTTTTGACATCTAAAATGAATTTATTTATGAACGCATTTATTAAATAGAAAGGAAAAATATTTAAAACAACAAGAACAACAACTTCCCTTTCATGCTTCGGGGTTCACCCCAGTCGTACACTTATTATGTAATGAACACATTTTGAACATTTTGAATTCTTGAAAAAATAATACAATGTCTGAATGTCTCATTCAAATAAATTAAAAAGCTGAACATAAATCATCCATATAGCAAACAAAAGCAAAAAAATGCCGCGAGCCGTCATCCTTATATCGCCTTTGGGCTTTCAGAGCATGTAGCGGAGCCTTGACCTGAATTTAAAAAATAAATTGGGGAAAAAAGCACTGTGTCACTAAACAATGAAAAATAAATATTTGCAAAATATCTGCATAAATATTTATTTTACCTGGTTAATGGGACTTCTGCTCCTGAACCTCTGCGCACAGCGTCTGCAAATCGGGGCTGTACGAAGTCACTCTCATCTTTACGCAGGACTGTAAGCTGTCATCTGTGAGGCGTGAGCGGTGTTTGTTTTTAATGTAGTTCATGGTGGAGAATAGCTGCTCACATACATATGTGGATCCGAAGATCGACAGGACTCCAAAGGCATATGTCTTCATGTTCATGTAGGTGTCGGGGATGGCATTCCATGTTTCAAACACGAGTTTGTCCGGTCTTGGAAGGTTCTCAATATCACTCCATTTGTGATTCTGAGCAAGAGTGGCCTTCTGACGGGCAACATCTTCAAGGTCCTCTGTCAAGCGTTTGAATTTGGACACCCACATGTCTTTCTCAGCTATGTCAGCCAGCTCCAGCTCCAGATCAGGTTGACTTACACCTGCAAATGCAGTCACATTTAGCAGGGATGGATCGATGTTCAGGGGAGTGACGGGGAAGGACAATGTGGTTTTTTCCTCTCTGAACTCACGGAATCGTTTCCCAAACGATGCTTGCATTGTGGTGATTGCAGACTGCAAATATTCTGAATTGATCACCTTGTGAGCTTGTGTGAACTCCCTTAAAGAGGGGAAGTGTGACAGTGTGCCTCTCTGTAAATCTCTGGCTAAAACGGTCAGTTTGCGCTCAAACGCTAACACCTCCTCCAGCATGTGTAGCGCTGTGCCTCCTCTCCGCTGAAGAGTTGTGTTCAGCCTGTTCAGGTTCGCTGTCATGTCCACCATGAAGTGCAGCTTTTCCAGCCACTCTGGCTGTTCCAGCTCAGGAACGGTGAGCCCTTTGCTGCTCATGAAAGTTTTCACCTCTCCCAGACATGCAGCAAAACGTTTCAGCACCTCTCCTCTGGACAGCCACCGGACTCTGTTGTGCAGCAGGAGATCAGAGTATGTGCTGTCCACCTCATCCAGTAACGAACGGAACTGGCGGTGATTTAAAGCTTTTGCCATTATTTTATTGACAATCTGAATGACAACATTCATGACCTCTGTGCATTCTGAAGGAAAGGTTTGCGCGCACAATGCCTCTTGGTGCAGGATGCAGTGAAAAGTGAGCAGCTTTCTATCCAGTGACTTCTGCAGCAAGGCCACAAAGCCCCTGTGCGCTCCTGTCATACTCGGTGCCCCATCAGTAGCCACTGACACCAGGTGGGTTGTTTTTATTTCTTTGGCTCGTAAACAATCAAGCACAGCCTCACAGATGTCCTCCCCCCGTGTCTGGCCTTTTAATGGTATCAGCTCAACCATTTCTTCCTGTGGTCCAGCAGAGTTCACATATCGGCAGAACAGCGCTATTTGTTCAATGTCACTTGTGTCTTTGAACTCATCACAGGCGATTGAGTACGCTGCAGCTGAATTGATGTCTTTAATTTGCTGTTTTGTGATATTTTCTGCCATTTTTATGGTTCTGTCTTTGACAGTCTTCGCAGAGAGAGGCATCTCTCTGATTTTCTGCACAATTTCACTCTTGTTTTTAAAGTCCGCGAATAGGTGTTCTGAAATCTTAAGGAATGATTGTTTCATATAATCTCCATCTGTGAACGGTTTCCCATGCCTGACTATTTCCTGAGCGGCCACAAAACTTGCATATGTAATTGAATTTGCAGACTTCACCCACTTCTTGAAGTGATTTTTCGTCAGATCAGCCTTCCGCATCAGTTCCGAAACAGCTTTCTTTCTCTCTTCTCCCTCTGGATATTTTTCAGCAAAGGCTCTGTGTGTATTGTTGAAATGTCTTGCGACATTTGACCGTTTATTATTAGACAGTTTTTCTCCACAAATTAGGCATACTGGTAGGCCACTCTCATCAGAGGTAAATGCAAATGAATCTGTCCAGGCATCATTGAATGTTCTATTTTCTTCAGATATTTTTCTTTTCTTACATTTCTCCATGGCTTTGCTGGGGTTGAAAGTCGCGACAAATGGACAGCGTTTTGGCGATTCAAATCAACTGTTCAAATCAACTGTTTCAAATCAACTGTTTGATGCCGGGTGACTTTTATTTATTTATTTATTTTTATTTGAACATGTATACAGAATATGGTGTCCAGTATTTCGGATCCCACAATTGTACTTCACAACATGAGGCATCATGCTTGGATTAAGCAGGTGGAGCGAGAGATCATCAGATATATATATGGACGTGCATTCAGGCATTCGCGAGGTCAGCTACATTTTCTCTCCGTGACTGGAACATCTGCAGTAGTGGACCTAACACCGGCTTTCTTGAGTATGACGTTTATTTTGAGCGACGAAAAACAATAAAATATATTTATTCTAATATGTCAAGATCACAATAATCTTCCAATTTAGAACTAAAATATTAAAGAACTAACACAAATAAAATACACTTCAATTAAATACTCAGTTTTTTTTTTAGTAATTTATTTTCCCAAGCCACTCAGAGCCGCAGTATAAGGATGAAAGAGCCGCGGGTTGCCGACCCCTGGTGTAGATGAACCTGCATACAAAAACTGCAATCCGTCCAGGTAATGAAAAACATACCAGAGCGATATGTACTTCATGGTGCTTTATTTTTGGCTTTAACTTTTACAGTTTTTACTTTTCTCTTCTCCTAGCAGGGTACACCGCTCTTACTGCAGGGTCAGAATTAACACACAGCCAATGGCAAGCAGTTTTTACCTTGCATGGGAGTGTGATCTGGTAAAATAGATTATAACAGTTAGAAATAAATAATGCTTTACAAATAAATGCATAATTGCCAAAATGACATTGTATTTCTCTCATGATATTATACAAAAATTAAACGTAAACTGTTGCTTCTGAAATCTAAGAAAAAATGACTCAAATTGCATACAAATATATTCCAAATAATACTAAAATAAAGGAATTAATGTAAATAAATCATTAACTGAATATAAAAGTTTCTAATATTGGACATATCTGTCATTGAAAAGACTCTGCAATGGTTGCACCACATGATATTTGGTCGCACCAAATGATATTTTCAAATTCAATCAAAATTTACAGGCACAGAATTGACCACTTAAACAAAACAAGCTAGCTTGCCACAAAAGGGCCACTATGAAATTTATATTCAAAACATATATTTGTAGAAATAACGTCATATTTATTGTTTTCTTGAGGTCATACCACATGATATCAAAATATGGCAACTACATACCAGCCATTAAAAAGCTTCATTTTTTCCATATTTTAGAAAGGGGTACAAATCTGCTTGTTGCATCCATGGGTCCTTGGCAAACTAGTGTATGATGCAGCATCCTGCCTTTGAATGATTTTCATCATAAAAGTCCCAGAGTGGTTGTTTCTTGATGGTCGCACCACATGATATTTCATAAAATCATCATTGTCAAACAAAGTTTGTTTATATGCCGTGACGGAAAAATAAATACAAATAGTTTGTAATTTTGTACAGTTCTATAAAACACTCTGGAAAACATGCCACAAAGGGCAGAACATAAATTTGAATAGATTTGGAGTAATTTCAAATAAGTTTTCATAACAGCAGTCATGGCCAGACGGTCGCACCACACGATATTTTATCACTTTAAATAACAGAAAAAATATTAATAACTTGTGTTTTTGAAAACTTAAAGTGAATACATATGTAGGAAAGCCATTACATATATATGGTATTTATTTATCCATTTAAACCTTTTTCTAACTGTATAAAATGCAGTCGGACTGCAAATGTAGGCGTCACGTCACTGACCCATATAAGACATTATATATATGATATGATTATATGTATATCACTGTAAAGCTTTCTTTTCATTTATTCTCTCACACAGAGACCAAATACACACGTTCAGTCTGTTCTGTACAGTCATCAGTGCTACAAGTCACCATGGCAGCGTAAGTACAATTAACATATTCAACATCTAATATCGTGATTTAAAGACAATGAACTGCTCCACAGCTGAACCTTTTCATATATATATGTGCCAGTAAAAGGAGGAAGCATTTAAAAATGTAGGTGGGACAATCAAATGGGTGTGTTTAGTGATCCTCCCCCAGAAAATGTAGAACAGAGTACATGTAATTTCCTGTATTCTGGTGCCTTTTATGTGTTTTGACACATTGATCTGACTATACTGTGAGATATCAAAAGGCTAAAAGGCTAGAAATTGATAAATCTAAATGTCACAACTGTGACATTTTTCTACTGTTAGCCATGATGTGTGGGGGTGTACTGGGTGCATGAACATTAGTTCTGTTAAGGAATTTTTCAATCCAGATTAATAAATACTTTTCAAGACATTATGATGATTCTTACAAATATGAAGTCAAATTGTGGATTTCTCTTTTGACTGGACTTTTTGAATTAAAATGTGTTCATACTCTTCTGAAATTTGAAACTGTAGTAGTAGTTGCCAATTTAAATGCCTTTAATGCTGCTGGTGGGTGTTTTTTAAATCAGCTGCTGCTTGATTAAATTTTAGATTTATTGAGTCTTACTGACTGATTTTATGTTTCTACAGGATAAGTAGTATTTCATCCAGATACCAGGACATCATCTCCAAAAGTCTTCAGATCTCTGCAGGATCTCCTGTTGTCTACCAGCTGAGAACAAAGGAAGAGAAGTTTGGGACTCTGACAAGAAAAACTGTTGGAGAGAAAAACCTGAACAAGACAAACAGAACCATCTTACTTGTAGGTGAAACAGGAACAGGAAAATCTACTCTGATCAACGCTCTGGTCAACTACACCATGGGAGTGAAGTTTGAGGACAACATCTGGTTTAAGATCGTAGAAGAAGAGAAGAGAAGTCAGTCAGAGAGTCAGACATCAGATGTGATCGTCTACAAGATCTTTGGTTATGAAGGTAAAACTCTGCCCTACTCTCTGACCATCATCGATACTCCTGGATTCGGAGACACCAGAGGGAACGAACATGATGCCATCATTAGTCAAAGATTATTTGACTTGTTCCGCTCAGACGATGGAGTTCATGAACTTTCTGCAGTGGGTGTGGTGCTGAAGGGGAGTGAGAATCGAGTGAGTGATCGACTGAAGTACATCTTTAATTCAGTGACGTCTCTGTTTGGAAAAGGCATGGAGGAGAACATCGTACCTCTCATCACACACTTTCGTGGACGGACACCTAAAAATGTTCTGAAAGCTCTTGAAGCTGCAAAAATTAAATGTGCCAAAAATGAGAACAATGAAAATGTTCACTTCCTGTTTGATAACTGCCAGACTGAAGACCGAACAGATGACACAGACAAACTTAAATGCGCTGATGAAATAACAATGAAAGGAATGAATCAGTTCAAAGACTTTCTAGATGAAACTGCACCTCAAGAACTGAAAACAACTGTGGAAGTTCTGAATGAGCGCATCAGACTGACAGCCTGCATCCAAAACCTGCAAGAAAGAATCCAGCTGATTGAACTGAAACAGAGACAGATCCAACAGACTGAAGAAGCTCTGAAGAAACATGAAGAAGAGATGAAGAAGAATGAAGAGTTCACTGTAGAAGTTGAAGAGGTCTGCAAAGAGAAAGAGGATATCAAAGGTGGGAGGAGGTGGTTGTTTTTTTATAAAGGAGCTGTCACCTGTAACAAATGTAAAGAGACCTGTCACTATCCATGCACAAAGGCCAGGAAACCTGGACACTGTGAGGTCATGAAAAAAGGTCACTGTATAGTTTGTACAGGGAAGTGTCCTGCATCAGATCATGTGAAAGAGAAGTGGAGATATGTGACCAAGACCAGGAAAGTTAAAAAGATCCTGAATGATCTGAAAGAGAAGTATGGAAAGAATAAAGCAGAAAGTGAGGAGAAATGCCTGATGGAAAATCTGCAAACTGAGATGAAAGAACTAGATTCAGAGAAGATAAAGTTGCTGGATGAAGCCTACCAACATGTTGAACATCTGGAGCAGATCGCCATGAATGTTAATTCACTGTCCACTTATGTCCACTTCAACTTCCTGATTGAGAAGATGAAGGAGAGAGGAGACACAGAGAAGGTGAAGAAGCTGGAGGAGATGAAAAGTCAACAGGATGAAGGGAGTCCAGGCAGGGCTGAGGATCAAGTCAAACATAATTAAGATTAAGAGACAGTAATATGTGCTACTTGATGCCTTAATTTACTTCAAGATTAAAACAGTATCTGTCTGTCTGTCTGTCTCTCTGTCTGTCTGTCCGTCCGTCCATCTATTGATATCTATCTATATCACTAAGCAGGATAGTGAGGCCTGCATGGATGATAAAAATGTCAACTTTATCTGGTGTGATATTACTATTAGGGATGGGCATGATTAATCGATGATCGATAATTGATCTTTAGAAAATGTTATTGATCACATACATTTTTTATCAATGAAACGCTGATTTCAAATAGTTGTGTTGCGTAGTGTGAGTCTTAAAGCAATGCAATGAATTTCACTATGTAGCAACAATGAGACATCTTACCAACGGGGGGCGATATTTGACAGAGACAGCTCAGCCACCTGCCAGCTGCCGTAGATATCAAACGTAAACATGAAGAGGTCAAGGCTAAGTTTGGTGTGGGACCTTTTCAAACTAAAAATGATGGAGTTCATTGTAAACCTGCACCTTGGCCAGGCTACTCAGGATCACAGCCGAGGATCATAGTCCAGGATCATAGCCCAGGATAGCACCACAAAGCCTCTGCATCCCGACCGCTTCGGTCCCGTCAGAGTGTTTCAGCTGCTGGACTAACTGTCACCAGGCTGCGCTCACTGATCCCTGAGCATGCTAACATGCTTATCAACAAGAATCAGTAGGCTGGAGTTACTTTACTTTGTTAGCAGTGGACAGTCACCACTGCAGCCTTTAGGTGAGTCACTCTCGTTGTTTTATGAGGCTCTAGTTAAATAAGCAGAATTGTGAAGTAACACTATCTCTGTCACTCACTCTCCCTCTTTCTCTCTCGGCTCGGCTGGCTGCATTTTGGAGTCCTAACGTTATGTTTTGGCAAAAACTGTCAGTCCAGAGTAATATTCTGTTGTTATTAGATTTGATTGTTTTTTTGGAAGTGTTTATAAAAGAGGCTCAATTGTGTTTCAGAGTGCTCTATTGATTGCCATGTGAAGAGGTTTGGCTCGGAGCTTTGGGCTCAGCTGCTTTTATAAGCGTCTGGTATCATGGCATTTTTAAGATAAAAGATAATGATTAATTGATAATTGATGGTTAATTTTCCCGATGATCGATCAAGAAAATGTATTCAAATGCCCATCCCTAATTACTACTAAACCTCGATACACATTTTAGTGTGATCATAGTGTATCATATAGATAGAATTATTTCATGTACAGTGCAGACACAACGTTTAACAGCAGAGACAAAAAAATCCAGCTGCCTTCATTTACAGTTTTTCTCAGTCGCTTTGGTACATTTCTCGAATCATCCTCAACTTTTGCAAAACAGTAAGTGCATTTCTCAAAACAATTCATACAAATAGCAAAACACCATGGATTACCTGCAAAAGCCAGTCTCTTGCTCAAAATCATCTCTCAAAAGTAAATATGTGTCAATGAACATGTCAGTGCCATCAGAACGACAAGTCCTTGTGTCATTGTGTATGGATAAGACTGTCAGATTGCTTAGTCATGTTGTCAATATAACAGTGTACTGTGGAAGGTTAGGGTTAGGAGGGAGGGATGTTCTGATGTAAACTATTATTGTTTGTACTGTAATTTGTTGACAGACCATGTCATTGCAATACAGAATGGAAAAGACAGCACTGCATAGCACAAAGAAAAAAAGAAAGGTAGAAATGTGAACATAGGACAATCTCTTTAGGGAAAACTGTACATGCAGTGCAGTCTTCCTACACCTCCTGACGTTCCTGTCTGTTGGGCCACAAATTCTCATCCACATCACAACGAATATCTTCTCTTGTGATGCAGGGTGGAAAGAATCCTTTAGAGTGTCTTAATCAACCTCTGCAGGCATCTGCTGTGATGTCATCACACGCTGCATCCATGGCAGCCAGAAGGGTCATCTGTGTATGTGGCTGGCTATCATGTACTTTCTCCATGCTGACAGAAATTCCTCAATGGGGTTAAGGAATGGGGAGTAGGGTGAGAGGAACTCCATCAGCATCCTGTTGTGGGTCACAAACCATTGCCTGATGTTGAAGCGATGGAAACTGACACTGTCCCAAACTATCATGTACTTTAGCAAGTCATCTCCAATCTGACCCCTCTCTGGTTCAGGGATGAGATCCCTGTAGAGAGTGTCTAAAAAGGTGACAAGACGCTCTGTATTGTATGGCCCAATAATGGGAATATGCGTTAGCACACCATTCTAAGAGATAGCAGCACCTATAGTTATGTTCCTGCCCTGTTGGCCTGGCACATCAACTGTAGCTCTGTGGCCGATGATATTTCGACCACGCCTTCTGTGTTTCGTTAGGTTGAAGCCAGCCTCATCCATGCAGATGAAGTTGTGCGGTGGTTCACTTGCTTCCAGTCCCATTATACGCTATATCCAGAAGACGTAAAATGAGTTTTATGAATACATGCATTTTCATTTTGGACAAGATACAGTTACATCAAATGTATACAGCACATATTGCATCTACTTTTCTACAGCGGTAAAAAAATGTGTAAAGGTCACACTTACTGTACTGTATATCACTATACGATGTTGTACTGTTTACTGTGAGGTACAGTTACTGCATGCTCATACATGTTTTACCTGTACATACTGGCAGCTCCTTCACTCTCTCACCATTTCTTTCAAATGGAACAGTGTACAGTTTCTTCATATTCATTTGGTGTCTTTTCAGCACCCTGTCAATGGTTGAGATGCTGACTGTTTGGATGTTTTCAAAGATGTTGTTGTCTTCTATAATGGCACTCTTTATCTCCCTTAGTCTTATGGCATTGTTTTCTACAACCATGGTGCAAACAGCCTCTTCCTGTTCAGGTGTGAAAAGGGGACTTCTGCCACCCCTGTGAAGTTGTCTTGCAGTCCTATGTGGAAAAAATATAGTAATGTTTATGTTCATCCTCGATTAACATCTAGGTCTCATTAAGTGAAAGAGAACAAAAAAGAGAGAGACAGAGCATGAAAGCTAAACTTGATTCATGGTGTTTAGTCTGTGCTTTATTGTGTCTTTGTCCTTTGTTATGTGAAACCAGAGGGCATCTCTTGATGCCCTGATGAATCTGAAACAGATGTGGTGCTTAGGTTAAAGGTGAAAAGTCAGGTCAGGGGTTATCGTTTTCTAAACTGACCAGTTATTTAGAAGGTTTTTGTTTCAGAAAGAAGGAACTATGTAAGGGGGAGCTAAAGCTGAAGAGGAGAGAGAGATCCAGATTGGGACCAAGATTCTCTCAAGATCTCTCTTCTCTTTTGTAATAAAACCTTTAAAATATACAAGTGAGACTTGTCAGCGGTGGTTTCCTTCTTCATCAACACATCAAGAATCTACCTATTATTAAAATACACTTCAATATCAGCTTGTTTGATCAGATTCTCTGCTGTCACCGCCGGAGAAGTCACAACAGCAGTGCATCACTGTTCTGTAGGAGATGAAGCATTTTAAGATGTACTTTACCTTATGATTTCACTATTGAATCACTATTTCTTTGAAAGCCAACCAAAAAGTGATAACACACAAAACGCAAGGAAAACAACAAAAAGACTAATATTAGAAAAAAATATAAGATTGCATCCATCCCTCTCATCCACCACAACATGTGGGAACCTGTTGTTCTATCCATGCTGCACTTTAGTAAATACATTGTTTCTGAATATAATTATTAAAAGCAGATGTTATCTTTCAACTCATGAATTATTGTTAATTATCCGAGGGTAACCTACAAAGAGCCTTGTGGGTTGAAGCAGAGCGGGAATTTCTAACAAAAAACAAATTGAAGACATCAGTTTGATTAAAAAAAGGACTGTCTTCATTTTATTTGTATAGCCCAATATCACAAATCACACAAAGCTGTCTGTATATAGCTGCTGTAAACGTCTGAATTTCAAACAGGCTGAGGCAGCAGCCCCAGTTGTTGGTCTTGTTGTGAAACAAGTTAATACATTCAAACAATTGTTAAGCAACAATGTGAACATTAACAATTTCCTTACAGTTGTCTCTAGTGTGCTTTCTCATCTGATTGGATTTATATTACAGGCAATGTGTCAGGAAAAATGCTGAACTCCATGACAATATATTGATCTGTAGATGAATTGACTACAAAATGTAGTGTTTTTAATATGTATTGCAAAAGAATTGAGGGTTACTGTTGATAGAAATTCTTTTGAATCCTGGATTTTGGTATTTTAACCTTGGAGAGACTAGCAGTAAGATGCAACTGTGAAATTAATTCATCAATAGTCACAGGAGACTCTTCTTTTTGTTTTAAAATATATTGTTAAACGTGTTCTTGGTACCATGGTGTCTTGTTTGCTGTATTTACACATACATTTAAAATTTACTGCTTTTTTTGTATTATCATTATTATTATTATTAGCTTTTGATGTTTTTGACAAGAAAATGTTCTGACTTTAGTTTTTTTATATAACTTGGTTGTTTAGTCTTTTCAGTAAATTCTGTTTACAGCTTAAGATGAGATCTGCAAAACAATAACAAAAACCGAAGCACTTTGCTTCATTTACTTTGGTTAATTTGTTAATGTCTTAATATTGTGATATTCCACATTAAGTCATATCCACAGTCATCTTTAAATGTATGAATTATGTTCATTAAAATAAAATGTTTTAGGGGACTTCCAGTTGACAGTTTAACACTCTTAATAGGTCTACCACGACAACATAACCATAAATACTTAAATATAATCAACAGCATCTTCCGGCATCAGAAATATGTCTAACAGACTGAAGAGAGAGGAACAAAAGAAGGAAGAATCAATGACCGGCACCATTATGGCCACGCTAACAGCTATGCTAGTGGAGCAAAAGACATCGCTCCTGGCAGTAATGCAGTGTTCTCCAAACCCGAAGCAAACTGGACAATATCCAGGCCACCATACTGGGGCACCAATAACGTCTCTCTTCACTGGAAGCATTTGCCAACACGGCCAGCCAAGACATGCGAGCTGTGGAGACAAAGCTAACTGCAGTGGCCAAGGAGAACACCATGCTAAAAGCTAAGCTCATCGACCTGGAAAGCAGAAACAATAATAATTAAAGCTGCAAGCAGCGATGATCGGGCCCAAGCCCCCCCACGCACCGCCCCGTACGCGCATGTCGGTGCATGCTGCAGTCACACGGCAGACACAGCGGGCACGTAGACGTCTTGGCACCCGGGCTCGTAATGAATGTTGTGTGATGGGGCTAAGTCACATTGCATGTGTCCACTAGGTGGCGCTAGAGATCACCCAACAATTACATGTCATGTTGCAGTGTGTGATGTGGAGAACACATCTTGTAAATTTAATGTAAATCGGATAATGTTTGTCATATGAGGCTGACTTCCTGTGCCCAGTAGGTGGCGCTGTGTATATGAAGCAGTATTGATGCATAGATGTGTTCAGGGCGGGACCCTCTACATTTGTGATCAATTTGGTGTAGACGGGACAATGTCTGTAGGCGTTATAAGGACTTCCTGCTTCATGGCGAAGCATCGAAATTGTTTGCACAGCCACGCCCAACAGGAAGAAGTCATAAAAAAGCTTTTGATAACTTTTCAGCTCCAATGTCTCAAGATGACTCTGTGTGAATTTGAAGTGGATGGGATGAAATCTCTAGGACTAGTTTGTTCAAATATGATGCCACAATCGGCATTAAAATCAATACTTTGATTCAAAATGGCTGACTTCCTGTTGGAGTGACGTCATGGGCACCCTAGACTTTTTTGTGCGTGTTTACATGATGAACATGTGTACCAAGTTTCGTTTCTCTACGTCAATCTGTGGCGAGGGGATGGATATTTTTTATTTCTCAAGGGGGCGCTACAGAGCCATTTTGCCACGCCCATTTACAAAAACCATGAAATATCAAATTTTTCGCCAAGGCTGGCTTGCTTTGGTGAATTTGGAAAAGCTCAGACCATGTGGAGTCAAGTTATGAGGGTTTGAAATTTCATGGCGAGGCATCAAATTCGCTGCGTCACCACGGCAACCAGGAATGACGGGCGAAAAAGCTTTTGATAACTTTTCATCTCTAATGTCTCAAGATGACTCTGTGTGAATTTGAAGTGGATGGGATGAAATCCCTAGGACTAATTTGTTCAAATATGAGGCCTGGAAATGAACAAAAAACTCAGCAAAATATAGCATTTTTCCCAAGATGGCCGACTTCCTGTTGGACTTAGGGTATGGGTCCAAATGGCGTTTTTGTGCGCCTGGAGATGATACATAAACCTACCGAGTTTCATTCTTCTATGTCAATCGGGAAGGCTGAGGTTCAATTTTGAAATATTCAAGGGGGCGCCATTGAGCCGTTTAGCCACGCCCATCCCATTGAAGTATATAGGATGTTTAATGAACCCACTCCAGACGTGTGTGTCGAGTTTCGATACCGTGGAGGCATCCTTTGCCCCTGAAAAGTGTAATCGTATTTTCATGGCGTTGAATGTGTTGTCATGGCAACGGTATTTGATGATGGGTCATGAGTTGCAGAATGTAGCATCACCAAGGTCTTATGCCTCAGCTGAGTTAATTTCAGGTGGAAATACTTAAGATTATGGGAATAATTCATGAACAAATGACGCAAGTGACTTCCTGTTGCCAGTAGGTGGCGCTATGACTGTCACTAAATATGAGACTGTACATGTGTTCAGACCGGGACGCTGAACAAGCATATTAAAATTTGGTAAAGCTCAGACCATGTGGAGTCAAGTTATGAGGGTTTGAAATTTCATGGCGAAACATCGAAATTCGCCGCGTCACCACGGCAACCAGGAATGACGGGGGAAAAATCTTTTGATAACTTTTCATCTCCAATGTCTCAAGATGACTCTGTGTGAATTTGAAGTGGCTGGGATGAAAACTGTAGGACTAGTTTGTTCAAATATGATGCCACAATCGGCATTAAAATCAATACTTTGATTCAAAATGGCCGACTTCCTGTTGGAGTGACGTCATGGGCCCCAGTGACTTTTTTGTGCGTCTTGACATGATGAACATGTGTACCAAGTTTCGTTTCTCTATGTCAATCTGGGGCGAGGGGATGGATGTTCTTGATTTTGCAGGTGGCGCTAGAGAGCCTTTTTGGCACGGCCATTTATGCAAACTATAAAACATCAAAATTTTCGCCGGGTCTGGCTTGCTTGCAAACTTTGGTGACTTTTCGGGCACGTTCAGGGGGGCAAAAAGGCCGTCGTTGTGAGAGAAGAAAAATAATCCGGACAAAAACAATAGGGCTTCGCGCTGGTCAGCGCTCGGGCCCTAATTATAAGGATTGTCTGTAGAGGCCAATAACATAATAAATGTGCCTGTTTCTTAATGAATAGAAGTCCTAAACCAGTATTATGTTATTTGCCTTTACAAATCCTTTACAAATGTAATAACTGGAGCCAGTTATTTAAAAAAAATATTGACTGTGTCTTTTATACCGTTTTTTACGATATTCAACATATTTTGGGGGGGGGGGGGTGGGGTTAAAACAGCGTTTAATGTCTAACAAAAACATGAACAAAGTTTGGAGGATGTTGCTTTTTGTATCAAATGAAATATAAGATTGAATCCTGAACTTTAACATGAGACACAAACAGCTTCAATGACAGTTTGTAGATTTGTGAGAAGGCAACTCAATGTGCTTTACATAAAACAGAAAAACATGTAATAATAATCTAATAATAAAAACAAAGTACAGAAAAATAGAAAGAGAGAATTAAAATGCTAGAATAGAGCATTAAATATAAGATTGCAGCATAAAATAATGATTAGCTTTAAAATCATTAAAACAGGGGTCACCAACCTTTTTGAAACTGGGAGCTACTTCAAGGGCACTGAGTAATGCAAAGGGCTACCACTTTGATAATACACTTCTGAAATAACAAAGTTACACAGTGTACCTTTAATTCTATATTTTTATTAATGATATTCTATGTGAAGACACTGAACATTAATGATCCATCACAATAATTATTCAGAATGATTAAACAAGGTAGGAAACAGATACATTTCAATATGCAATATTGATTCATTTTCAAATGATCACTTCCACAACATTTTGCAGGAAATCTTTTTCAATTTTTACTAGCCACTAACTAACAGTTTTTATCAAATCATAAACTCTGAACCATGTTTGTACAAATTATCAATTATGTAAGATTTAACAAAAATCAACTCCTTTTAAAATAAATCTTATCACATTTGTACTAATAGGGGTCACCAACCCTGCTCCTGGAGAGCTCCTGTCCTGCATGTTTTAGGTTTCTCCCCACTCTAACACACCTGATTCTCATAATTAACTCGATTTAAAGCTTGTGACAAGCTTCAGCTGCTTGATGACGAGCCAATAATGAGAATCAGGTGTGTTAGAGTGGGGAGAAACCTAAAACATTTCAGGACAGGAGCTCTCCAGGAGCAGGGTTGGTGACCCCTGAGTGAAGACACTGAACATTAATGTTAGTGGGAAGCCTGGCATTGCATGCTCTTCACCAGTGTACTGTAAATCTGGGATGTAAGTTGACACTGCAACCCTGAGTGACTCTTGCAGATGTGCATCAGTGAGGCGGGTTCTGTGTTTGTTCTTAATGAAGTTCATGTCAGAAAAGGCTGATTCACACAGATAGGTTGAACCAAACAGGCTGGCAACCTTCATGGCTGCTGTGCATACACCACTGTACTTTTCAGTGTCTGCAAGGCACCAAAAGTTTGATGCGGCCTGGTTGGCTTTGAGGTGGAGGTCATTTTGCAATGTTACAATTTCAATCTCCACCTGTCCAACATCCAAGTTGAACGTTGCACTTAGTTTCTCAGCAATGCATGTTGTATCCACTTGCATGAAAGGATTGGAAATGAATGACACACATGGCTCAAGCTGATCAAAGTCACAAAACCTGTTCTCAAACTCTTGCCCAAGTCTGTTTATGACTTGAGAGTACTTTTCTGCAGCTTTGTCAAAAGTCTCAGATGCAGAAGCATTGTCTTTCAGCACTGGCTGCACAGAGGGAAAGTACAGCACCTTTTTCCTCTGTAAATGCATGGAGACAGAACTTATCATGTCAGCAACAGTCTTACCTTTGCCCTGCAGCTCACAGTTCAAAAGGTTTAGTTTCCCAGTGATGTCGGTTAAAAATGCAAGGTCAAGTATCCACTCAGTGTCCTCCAGCAGAGAGGTGTCTTTACCTTTGGACTGCATGAACTCTCTGATTTCACCCAAAAGCGACAAAAAACGTTGCAAAATCCGTCCCCTGCTCAGCCATCGGATTTCTGTGTGCAGTAACAGGTCACCATATTCAGCTGACAGCTCCTCCAATAGCACCTTGAATGTCCGGTGCTGTTTCGCTTTGGAGCGGATGCCGTTTATGATCTTCACGACGGGAGTCATCACATGCTCAAAGCCGGTCACTTTTGCACATAACGCCTGCTGGTGAATGATGCAGTGGTAATGCAGAAATGGTGGGAAGTCTGTGTCACCTTTACAGTGTGCGATGAATCCTGCATGCCGGCCGGTCATAGCAGGAGCTCCGTCTGTAGTCACCGATACCAGCTTTTGCAGTGGTACTTTTTTCTCCGCAAAAAAACTCTTTACCGCATTATAAATGTCAACTCCCTTCGTAGTTGTCTTCAGGGGCAGTAGTGTCAGGAGTTCTTCTTTAGTGGAGAAATCATCAAATACCATCCGAATAAAGATCATTAGCTGTGCAGTACTGCTGTTGTCCACAGACTCGTCGCACTGGATGCTAAACCAGCTGCACCTTGCCAGATCCCGGTCCAGCTGCTCTGTCAAGTTCCCAGACATAGCAGACACTCTTCTAGCCATCGTGCTCTCCCCCAGCTGGACATCGGAGAGACTGGAGAGGATATCAGTTCCATTCTTCTCATCTTTAAGCACAGTGTTCGCAATAATCATCATTGCTTCTTTGAGAACCTCCCCATCTGAGAACGCCTTCTTCTTCTTTATCAAAAAATGTGTAGCTCTAAATGAGGCTTTGGTTGCTTTTTGAGAGTTTTTCACCGGCATCGTAAAAAAAGACTGCTGTTTGCCCAAAGCTGCCTTTAACTCGCGGGCTTTTTCCGTCCGTAGTGCGCTGCCTGGTGGGTAGTTAGCATGGTAGCTTTTGTGACATGTACTGAAGTGTCTCTCCACGTTGTGCCGCTTAGTCGTCGCCACAGTCGCACCGCAAATGAGACACACACATTTTTCGTTCACGTTAGTAAAAAAGAACTCTTCCTCCCATTCACTGTTAAAATGACAAGTTTTCTTCCTTTTTTTCTGCCATGTTTTTGTGGGTAGAAAACCGTTCGTCTCCTCATCTCAGCGCTCACGAGCTCATCTCAGCAAAGCTGGTTAGTCAGAAACGTGAAATTAGCGACACCAGGGACCATAGTTAAATGTATTCCTGGGGCCAGAGCGGGCGACATTGAGTCATACTTAAAACTGCTGGATAAGGATAAATGTAGATACAGTAAGATTATTATACATGTTGGTGGAAATGACACCCGACTACGGCAGTCGGAGGTCACAAAAGTTAATGTTGCATCGGTATGTACATTCGCCAAAACAATGTCGGACTCCGTAGTTTTCTCTGGGCCCCTGCCTAATTTGATTAGTGATGACATGTATAGCCGCATGTCGTCATTTAACCGCTGGTTGTCGAGGTGGTGTCCAGATAATAATGTGGGCTTCATTGAAAATTGGCAGACTTTCTGGGGAAGACCTGGTCTGATTAGGAGAGACGGCATACATCCCACTTTGGATGGAGCTGCTCTCTTATCTAGCAACATGGCCGAATTTATTGACCCAAAACCATGACAACTCAGAGTCCAGACTAGGAGACAGAGCTGCAGTCTTACACGCTCCTCTGCGCTTCCATTAAAGCAGTTACCCACCCAATTACATATAGAAACTGTGTCTGTCCCCCGACCACCTAAACCAGTTAACTCAGCTTCAAATAGAGGAGCTATTCATAAAAATCTGATTAAAATTAATACCACTTCAGTAATGGATCAAAATAAGAGAGTTAAATGTGGACTCTTAAACACTAGATCCCTCTCCTCTAAAGGTGTATTAATCAATGACATAATATCAGATCATCATATTGACTTATTCTGTCTCACTGAAACTTGGCTGCGCCAGGATGAATACACCAGCCTAAATGAATCCACACCCCCTAGTCATATTAATACTCACATTCCTCGAGATACCGGCCGAGGAGGTGGAGTTGCAGCCATTTTTAACTCAGACTTAATAATCAACCCCAGACCTAAACTTAGTTACAAATCATTCGAAAGTCTTGTTCTCAGTCTTTCTCATCCAGCCTGGAAAACTCTACAGCCAGTTTCATTTGTTGTAATATACCGTCCTCCTGGCCCGTATGCCCAATTTTTATCTGACTTTTCAGAGTTTTTATCAAATTTGGTCCTGAGTACTGATAAAGTACTTATAGTAGGTGACTTTAACATTCATGTGGATGTTGATAATGACAGCCTTAACACTGCATTTATTGCTTTATTGGATTCAATTGGCTTCTCTCAAAATGTAAATGAACCCACTCACTGTTATAACCACACCCTTGACCTTGTTTTGACATATGGTATTGAAGTTGAACATTTAATAGTTTTCCCTCATAATCCTTCTTTATCTGACCATTATTTAATAACGTTTGAATTCCTATTACTGGACTATACGCCGTTAGACAAACATGTTCTTACTAGATGTCTGTCTGATGGTGTTGTGACTAAATTTAAAGAAATAATTCCATCAGTACTGAACTCAATACCATGTCTCAATACAACCGAGATGACTTATTCTGACTTTAGTCCCCCCCAGATTGACTGTGTTGTGGATAGTGCTGCAGACTCACTGAGAAAAACTCTGAACTCCATCGCCCCTCTAAAAAAGAAGGTAATTAAACAACAGAGAACAGCTCCATGGTACAATTCCCAAACTAGACAATTAAAACAAACTTCACGAAAATTAGAAAGACTATGGCGTTCTACTAAATCAGAAGAATCTCACTTAGCCTGGCAAAACAGTCTTAAAGCATATAAGAAGGCCCTCCGTAACGCCAGAGTCGCCTACTACTCATCACTGATAGAGGAGAATAAAAACAGTCCAAGGTTTCTTTTCAGTACTTTGGCTAAACTGACAAAGAGCCACAATACTACTGATCCTTGTATTCCTTTAACTCTCAGTAGTGATGACTTCATGAGTTTCTTTAATGATAAAATTGTAACCATTAGGGACAAAATCAATCACCTCTTGCCCTCAATAAACTCTGATTCATCTTCTAACACAGAATACCTAGACATCGCTGTTAAACCTGATACCTTAGACTGCTTCTCTCCAGTCAACCTTACAGAATTAACTTCAATGATTACTTCATCGAAACCATCAACCTGTCTCTTAGACCCGATTCCAACTAGGCTGCTCAAGGAAGTATTCCCCTCAGTTAGCACTTCCTTGTTAGATATGATTAATCTGTCTTTGGTGACAGGTTATGTACCGCAGTCCTTTAAGGTAGCTGTAATTAAACCACTTCTTAAAAAGCCTACTCTTGATTCAGAGGTTCTAGCCAACTACAGGCCGATATCAAACCTTCCCTTTCTCTCTAAGATCCTTGAGAAAGCAGTTGCTAATCAGCTGTGTAACTTTCTCCATAGTAACAGTTTATTTGAGAATTTTCAGTCTGGATTTAGAGCTCATCATAGCACAGAGACCGCACTAGTAAAAGTTACAAATGACCTTTTAACCTCATCAGACAATGGACTTCTCTCTGTTCTCATCCTGTTAGACCTTAGTGCTGCCTTTGATACTATTGACCATCAAATCCTGCTGCAGAGACTTGAACATTTAATTGGCATTAAAGAAACCGCATTGAAATGGTTTAAATCATATCTGTCTGATAGATTTCAGTTTGTAAATGTTCATGATAAATCCTCCATGCAAACAAAAGTTAGATATGGTGTTCCTCAAGGCTCAGTGCTTGGACCAATACTATTCTCCTTATATATGCTTCCTTTAGGAAACATTATCCGGAATCACTCAATAAATTTTCATTGCTATGCAGATGATACTCAATTATACCTATCAATAAAGCCTAATGAAACTAACCAATTATCTAAACTACAAAAATGCATTAAGGACATAAAAGCCTGGATGACCTGCAACTTCCTGTTATTAAACTCAGAAAAAACTGAAGTTATTGTGCTTGGCCCTAAACACCTTAGAAATTCACTATCAAACGACATAATTACTCTGGATGGCATTACTCTGGCCTCCAGCTCCACTGTAAGGAACCTAGGAGTTATCTTTGATCAGGATCTGTCCTTTAATTCCCATATAAAACAAATTTCAAGGACTGCTTTCTTTCATCTGCGTAATATTGCAAAAATTAGACATATCCTGTCTCAAAATGATGCTGAAAAACTAGTCCATGCATTTGTTACTTCTAGGCTGGACTACTGCAATTCATTATTATCAGGCTGTCCTAATAAGTCTCTAAAGACTCTCCAGCTGGTCCAGAATGCAGCTGCCCGTGTTCTGACAAAAACTAGAAAGAGAGATCATATTACTCCCATCTTGGCTTCACTGCATTGGCTTCCCGTAAAATTCAGAATAGAATTCAAAATCCTTCTCCTCACCTTCAAAGCTCTTAATGGTCAGGCCCCATCATATCTCAAAGAACTGATAGTACCTTATGTACCTACTAGAAGACTGCGCTCCCAGCATGCAGGTCTACTTGTGGTTCCTAATATCTCTAAAAGTAGAACAGGAGGTAGAGCCTTCAGCTATCAGGCTCCTCTCCTGTGGAACCATCTTCCAGATTTGGTCCGGGGGGCAGACACCCTCCCTACATTTAAGAGTAGGCTAAAAACTTTCCTTTTTGATAAAGCTTATAGTTAGGGCTCTTTGAGCTCTTAACTTATGCTGCCATAGGCTTAGATTGCCGGGGGACCCCCACCCCCATGATGCACCGGGCCTCTCTCTCCTCCTCCTCCCTCTCTCTCTCTCTCTACCTATCTATATCCATTAACACTCATGTTCTATTAATGCATTCAATAACCTAAACTTCTTTCCCGGAAGTTGTCTTTCTGGTTTCTGGTTTCTGGCTCTGCTTTCTCGTCCTACAGGTAATCTGGGCCTGTAGACGACCGGATGACGGATTCCAGTCCCGGACCATCTGGCTCCATTGTTGATTTTCATTGTGCCTCTCTCCTCTATCCTTCCTTTCTCTCCTCTCAACCCCAACCGGTCGAGGCAGATGTCCGCCCACTTCTGAGTCTGGTTCTGCCTGAGGTTTCTTCCTGTTAAAAGGGAGTTTTTTCTCGCCACTGTTGCTCATGTGGGAATGTTGGGTCTCTTTAAAGTTAAAACCTGAAGAGTTTGGTTTAGAACCTGCTCTATGTGTAAAGTGCCTTGAGATAACTTTGTTGTGATTTGGCGCTATACAAATAAAGATTGATTGATTGATTGATTGATCATGCGCACTAGACTGACCTCCGACCCATACTACGTCAGAGTTCGTATATTAAACTTTTTTTATGATATACATTTTTTTTTACGTTTTTATGTATTCGTTTTTAAATTTACATCACTGTAAATGTAATTCAAAAAGAATAGCAACACAATTAAATAAAATTTTAGACAGAGCTAATTCGTGATAAGTGCTATTTTTAGAACTGGCCTATGGGCGACTGATGTGGTCGCTGCGGTCGACCTGGTGCCCGCGGGCACCGGGTTGGTGACCCCTGCATTAAAAGGACAAAGAGTGCAAATGAAAGATTAAAATGTAAAGTGCTTTAAAAGAGCTCAATCATAAGCTCAGGAGAAGAGAAATGTTTTTAACCTGGATTTAAACATGATTTCAGTTCTGCTGCTAGTTTGTTCCAGTTGTGTAAAAGCTGCTTCATCATGTTTAGTTTGAGCTCTGGGCTCAACACCAGCAAGACTCAAGAAACCTGGCGCCGATCCAAATGACTTGAACAACTTTCGTCCCATCTCAAACCATTTCTCTCCAAAATACTTGAAAGAACGGTTGCAGCTCAGATCCACACCCATCTGTCTGACAACAACCTTTATGAACAATTTCAGTCAGGCTTCCGTCCCCTCCACAGCACTGAGACAGCCCTAGTGAAAATCACCAATGACCTCCTGATGGCATCTGACTCTGGACTTCTCTCCATTCTGGTTCTCCTCGACCTGAGTGCAGCTTTCGACACAGTTTCTCATGAAATCCTCCTGGACAGATTAACCCCCCCCCCAACCCTAACCCTAACCCATCCTCCTGGACAGATTAGCTTCCATTGGAATCACTGACATCCCTCTGGCTTGGTTCAGATCATATCTCTCTGGTCGCACACAGTTTGTTCAAATCAAGAACCTGAGATCTGGCTCCTCTCTAGTCTCTAGTGGTGTTCCCCAGGGCTCTGTCCTTGGCCCCCTCCTGTTCATTATTTATCTTCTGCCTCTTGGTCTCATTCTGAAAGGCGCCTTTAAATAAAATGCATTATTATTATTATTATCAACTATCTGACCTGAGTCAGTAGATCTCAGAGCTCTACTGGGTTTATATTCTACTAACATGTTATTCATGTAATGTCACACGGCAGTTGGGACTGGTTTTATTGTTTTATTGTTGTATAATTTTAGAGTTTTATTCTTGCATGGTTTTCATTCATATTGTGTGTGTGTGTTTTAAATTACTAGTGTGTTTTTAGTTTTTATTGCATGTTTTAGTTTGCCCAACTGCCAGTGAATGCACCTCATGATTGAATGTGCTGCACCTGCGAGGCTCTCCCGTTCTCCCTCACAGGTCCAATCAACAGCGGAGGAGGAGGGTCCGGGCCAGAAAGAACGAGAGAAAGCCAGAGCTTGGCTGGAGAGGGAGTGACAGACCAGGAACCTTGGGCAGAGAGGAAGACGGAGACAGAGAGACGGAAAATCCAGAACGTTACAACGCGTCACACTCACAGCGGCAGGGCTTCAACGCTCTGCCTGGTGTGTGAGTATCCCTTTGGGTTGTTAGTAACGTTCTGGTGTGGACATCCCCATGTGAGAGTGGATTGTGGTTGAAAGATGATACTGACAGTGATTTTGTGTGTTCCAGGTGGCCTCCATGACACTGGAAATAAGTTAACGGACGCTGCAACAAGTCTCCTCTTCTGAACCTCGTGTGTCTCCTGGTCTGGCTGCATTCCTTTTTAAACAGACTTCTCGTGTTAATGGACATTCACTCTGCTGGCTTTTAACCTGGTTGAAACCATTTTAGAGGGTTTTAATCAGTTGATTTTACTTTGACTTTAAGTTCAAGCTCTAAAAATAAATTACTGTATGCACTGGCATCTATTGTTTCCGCCCTCTGTTTTTTTAAATCATCACCAACAGTGTGCTCTCACCCGATATCTCAGAATCTGCAAACAGTCAATAATTATTACATTAATCTATATTCTCATACTCCACTCACATTCTGGACCTAAACCATTCAGTGATTTGTAGACCAGGGTTCGAGTTAGAACTGGAGTAATGTGCTCTGATCTCTTTGTTCTGGTTAAAACTGGAGCTGCAGCGTTCTGAATGAGCTGCAGCTGTTTAATGCTTTTTTGTGGGAGTCCAGTCAGAAGACCGTTACAGTAGTCGAGTCTACTTGAGATGAAAGCATGAATCAACTTCTCCTGGTCTGTTTGAGACATAAAACCCTTCACTCTGGATATGTTCTTAAGCTGATAGAAAGCTGTTTTGGTGATTGATTTGATGTGACTGCTGAAGGTCAGATCTGAGTCTATCAGCACGCCAAGGTTTCGGACTTTGTCCCTAGTTTTTAGAGAGAGTGACTCCAGATGTTTACTGACAGCAATCCTCTTCTCTTTATTGCCAAAAACGATGACCTCAGTTTTGTCCTGATTTAATTGAAGGAAATTTTGGTTCATCCAATTAGTTACTTGCTCTAAACAGTGACACAATGACTGTATTGGACTGTAGTCATCTGGGGACAGTGCCAGGTATATCTGTGTGTCATCTGCATAACTGTGATAGTCTACATTAGAGTTCTGCAGAATTTGACCCAAGGGCAGCATATATAGACTGAACAGTAGGGGTCCAAGAACTGACCCCTGACTCCAAGTAGGACCTGAACCAGTCTAGGACTGTTCCTCTGAGTCCTGCCCAAGTTTCCAAACCACTTTTCTCAACGTCTATAAAAGGAAGATTTGAGATAGGTCTGTAGTTGGTTAACATGGAAGCATCCAGCGTTCTCTTTTTTAAGAGTGGCTTAATGGCAGCTACTTTTAGGGGTTTAGGAAACACACCTGATTTAAGTTATTACTTGTCGCAAATCTGTTTGGACAGAGTTCACAATAGTTTTAGTCTCTGTCAGACTTGCTGCTCAGAATAAAGTCAAACAGACATTTAATGAACAAAGTTCAGCAGAAGCTTCAACAGACTCAGAAAGCAGCTGATGATCCAGTGAAGACACTCTGAGCAAACTGATTTCATCAAGCTCACACTTTATTCATCATTCACAGAAACATGATTTCATGTAGAATAACACAATATACTGCAACCACTCAAATATCACTGCTTAGAAAATAAACTACATGAATGAATACAAGTTTTCCCACATGGCCTGTGTCATCTGAAATATTAAACTCATCATTACAAGCTGTATGATTCAAATACACGTGAAGAAAATCTGATCAGACAGAAGCAAATACTAAACCATATAATCCTCCCTTTGGGTGTTCCCACAACTCCAATCAACCCAAGTCCTCATCAATTAGCATTTAGCATCATTCCACAGTGATTATACAGATATAATATGATTAACATCAGGTATTTGAAGTCAGTTATAAATGTAATGTAAGCATGGCAAAACTCAGTTCAGCACTTGCCTGCGTTGTGCAGTTGTGTGTAAATTAAAACAAAAATCTGAAATAGATCAAAAACACAGTTTGAATACATGTTAAAAAATATTACATATAAAACTAAACTATTGCTCAGTGCTACAGTAGTAGCCACTTCAAAGTTCCCCTCCAAGCTGAATGCCAGCTGAATGGCAGCTGACTCCCAGCCAAGTTCCAGCCAAGTTCCAGCTGAGTTCCAGAGCTGGAGAGACCCCCTCCTTCTCCTGGGCGTGTCTATCTTTTCCTGTAAACCCACCTATTCATTGTAATACAGGGTTTGACCAGGAGATGGCGCTTCTGTCACAAACTAGCCCACATTCTGATGTTTTAGGAATTGTTACTGTCGGTCATCCAGATTCATCGAATCAAATCAAAAAAATAAATAACCTACTGACTGCTGATTATTTTGTTATTTGTTTTGAATCTAACACAAAAAACGAAAAAAAAACCTTTTCATATTTTAATTGTAGGCTCAGATAAATAATACCAAATGACGAAAACGGACCACAGGACTGTATTTGATTTTATACAGCACATATGTGCCAGCCAACCCTGGTCTATTCAGTGCATGCGTTAAGCCATGTAAACCCAGCCACCTTATTAGCATTATCATTGCTCAACCTTTTGTTTGGGCTTAATGGGCCATTTGGTTCCAATGTCACACAAATCACGCACAGAGATCAGAATAGTGTTCATGGACGTCGGAACTATTTTCTGAGAGGGGTCACTGTGAGCTTTCATAATAGTCAAATATCTCTTGCGTCAGGTTTTCAGCCTGCGCAAGGCTGAGAAAGAGCGCTCAGATGCCGCGACAGATATGGGCCAGACAGAGTTTAATGAGCATGAATTATATGAAAAAGATAAATATAAGTCAGACAAATTGAGTTTAAATTCAGATTCGTTATTATTATTACAGTAACTAACTAGTTAATTAAGTATTGGTGTAAAACTGAAAACTCAACCACACATACGTGCTGGACAGAGTGGGGGCACTACACACATCTACAACTACACCCCTCACTCACTTAGAAAAGATGTAAAAATGAAAACTCAACCACACATACAGGAGCATATGTGCTGGATATAGTGGGGGCACAAACAGTGTCTTGATCTTGATTTTCGGTGGGGGAGGTGTCCAGCACGAAGGTGATGGGTTGAGGGGGATGGTTACAGTGCTGTCCCATTGTCTTTCAAAGCGAATGCCCCCCGTCCCCCGCTGGCCCGCACTCACATTACCTCAAAACCCAAGTGTACTCAAGCACAATTGCCTCCGGCACATGCGTTGCGCAAAAGGCGCACATAACGCGTGCTGCGCCGGTAACACACAACACAGCCGATCAATTAACACAACGAACTATGATTAAAAAGTACAAGCATATTCTTCTGAGTCATGTCTGAGTCATGCAGTAGCCTGCTACAGATACTTGTGTAAAAAAGACGCACTGATTTCATTCACGCTCGCAGCCTCTCCAGCGGAGCAGCTGAACAGACTTAGTTTAACTGAATGACTTAGAAGTCTCCAAATGACTTGCTTTAACGAATTTCGTTAGTTTATATAATGCAGATTTGTAAAATATTACTTTTATGAGGGTCACAGTCACAGACAATAAACTTAGCATTTCATAATTGTGGTAGCAGCGGTGCAGCAGATGTAATGAAGTCCACGCAGCACGCTGGATGTAAACTAATATTAAGCCTATAGGCTATTCATTATAATGTCCATGGACATAAATTGAGTTATTTTGCCTTAATAATGATAGAATAATACACAAAAAATGGTCGGATTGGGACCCATATAATATTAACACTACGTATTAAATAGCGCGTCCTGTTTTAAATCACTAGAGTGGGTTGGTCTCATGGGCTATTTCTTGGTTTGACAGTGACAGTGATCAGTGATCAGAGGAATTATTAAGTGTCTGCGAGTGTTTTCTGTGACACACGGTGTCCTGTCAGATGTACGGCAGCTTCATTGCATCTTTCTAATGGATTAACTATATTGTATGCTTCATTCGGCGACTTAATACAGAAGAATAGAAGTAAAACAAGTAATATTAGTGTAATAATATTTAGCCTAGTATTTTAATCAGGTTTAATCACAGGGTTGTAACGTGATGAATCCGGTTATTTTTTTCAATAGTTGGACAGCCTAGTCTTTCCTATGAGCAGTGGGTCTAAACACACTGCTCCTCCCCGTGGATAAATGAGGCATTGCAGCTGGTTTTCACTCGGGCAGCTTAGGGGCGTTCCCAGTCGGGGCCTCATTGACCACGTCATCGCGGGGGGATCGCATTTCCCCCCTGCTTCCATTATCGGCCAGCCAAGGACCGGTCAAGGACCAGTCAAGGAGCCATCAAGGAAACACGGGAACTTTGAAATGGCTTCATCTGTATTTAAACTCCATCAAAATATAATCAAAAGATATGCATCAAAACTTAAAGTCAAAATAAAAGTAAGAAGTAGAAACAATTAGATAGTGTGAACATGGCAGAGAAATGTCCATCAGGTTTCTATAATCCCCTACTCCAACTACTGAAAGCAGCTGTGTGCTTCTTGTTTCTTGGTTACTGAAGTGCAGCTGAACACACTGATGCTGTGTTTTGATCTGATGACTGAAGCTGAGAGCAGAAAAGAGGCTCAACTATGACAGGAAGTGATGTAAAAACAGAGTATTGATAAGAAGAAAAGCAACAGCTGCTGTTACTGTGAGACAGATTGTGGCTCTGCTTTGACTCATGTGGATCAACAAATGATTCCTCTGTAATCTGAACAGTGACCAGACGTCCAGAATTAAACATTCAACTACAAGAACAAACAGCAACAGAGCTCCTGTTTCTCACAATCACACACCTGACATTTAAGAGAAGATTCAATTCTTTTCTGATGGACATTTTACATCAACATTGTAATTAAAAGGATTATAACTTTAACTAACTTTTTTATCAGCTGTTTCTGTTCATTTACCCATCATGTACTTCAGCCCTGCTCTGGTTCCTTCATCCTGTTGACTCTTCATCTCCTCCAGCTTCTTCACCTTCTCTGTGTCTCCTCTCTCATTCATCTTCTCAATCAGGAAGTCCAAGTGGACATGAATGGACAGTGAATTAACATTCATGGCGTTCTGGTCCAGATTAACAAAAAATTTGTAGGACTCATCCAGCAACTTTATCTTCTCTGCTTTCAGTTCTTCCATCTCTGTTTCTGCTTTATTCTTTCCATACTTCTCTTTCAGATCATTCAGGATCTTTTTAACTTTCCTGGTCTTGTTCACATAAATCTTCTTCTCTTTCACATGATCTGATGCAGGACACTTCTTGGTACAAACTGTACAGCGACCATCTTTCATGACCTCACAGTGTTTAGGTTTCCTGGCCTTTGTGCATGGATAGTGACAGTTCTCTTCACATCTGTTACAGGTGACAGCTCCTTTATAAAAAAACAACCCCCACCTCCCACCCCTGATATCCTCTTTCTCTTTGTAGACCTCTTCAACTTCTACAGTGAACTCTTCATTTTTCCTGATCTCTTCTTTCTTTAGAGCATCTTGATTGTCTTTGATCTTGTTCTGTTTCAGTTCAATCAGCTCGATTCTTTCTTCCAGGTGTTGCATGCAGGTTGTCAGTCTGATGCGCTCATTCAGAACTTCCACAGTTGTTTCCAGTCTTTGAGGTTTAGATTCATGTAGAAAGTCTTTGAACTGTGTCATTCCTGTTGTTGTTATTTCATCAGCACATTTCAGGTATTGTGTGTCTTCTGTTCGGTCTTCAGTCTGACAGTTATCAAACAGGAAGTGAACAGGTTGATTCTTCTCATCTTTGGCACATTTAATTCCTGCAGCTTTCAGAGCTTCCAGAACATTTTTAGGTGTTCGTCCATTAGAGTGTGTGATGAGAGGTACAATGTTCTTCTCCATGTTTTTTCCAAACAGAGACATCACTGAGTCAAAGATGTACCTCAGTCGATCACTCACTCGATTATCACTCCCCTTCAGCACCAGACCCACTGCATTGATTTCATAAACTCCATCGACTGAGCGCAACAAGTCAGATAATCTTTGACTGATGATGACATCATGTTCGATCCCTCTGGTGTCTCCGAATCCAGGAGTATCGATGATGGTCAGAGCGTAGGGCAGAGTTTTACCTTCATAACCAAAGATCTCGTACAAGATCACATCTGATGTCTGACTTTCTGACTGACTTCTCTTCTCATCTTCTACGATCTCAAACCAGATGTTGTTCTCAAACTTCACTCCCATGGTGTAGTTGACCAGAGCGTTGATCAGAGCAGATTTTCCAGTTCCTGTTTCACCTACAAGTAAGATGGTTTTGTTTGTCTTGTTCAGGTTTTTCTCTCCAACAGTTTTTCTTGTCAGAGTCCCAAACTTCTCTTCCTTTGGTCTCAGCTGGTAGACAGCAGGAGATCCTGAAGAGATCAGAGTACTTTTGGAGATGATGTCCTGGTATCTGGATGAGGCGATACTGGTTGTGAAGAAAAAAAAAAGTAGAGAACTGTTTAATACACATATAAACTTTAGTCAAGTCAAGACTTATTTGTAAAGCACATATTAAAAACAACCTCAGTTGACCAAAGTGCTGAACAGTTATTAAAATACAATATAATCATGCACATAATAATAAATAAATACAGTAAAAGGAATAGTATGGGCAGACTTAGGGTTGGGACTGGTGAAAGATGTCTTCAGGAGGGATGGAAGACTTTTAAGTTTTGAACAACCAATCTCTAAATTTAATATCCCCCAAAAACATTTTTTCAAATACTTGCAGCTCAGGAGTTTTATCTGGTCTTATCAAAATGATTTTACACAAATTCCCCTTTGTCCACCTTAGAGAAAATTCTTACTAAAAACCTCTCAAGTAAAGGTATGATATCTGAATTATATAAATTGCTGGTGACATCTTCCACTGATTCCTCTGCTGCTAAGCTTAATGCATGGAGATCTGACTTACATTAGGAATTGACAATGGAACAATGGAGTAAAGCGTGTAAGTTAGCCTAAACACAGACGGGTAACACACGTCTAAAAATGCTGCAATTTAATTGGCTAATGAGAGTGCACATTACACCAGAAAAACTCAACAAATTTAATATGCAGATTCCTGACCTCTGTAATAGATGTGGAGAAGATGTGAAGATAAGGTCACATTGTTCCACTGTTTTTGGTCATGTCCAAAAATACAGACATTTTGGGAAGAGGTTAGTGTAATAATACAGGAGATTTTATCAATTAGACTAATGATGGAACCCACATTTTTCCTTCTGGGTTTATATCCTGTAGGACATTTAAAAAATCGCTTTGAAAAAATCTTCATGAATATGGGAATATTACAAGCAAAGAGAGTGATAGCTCTAACGTGGAAAAAGATTAGCAAAGCAAGTATTACGCAATGGTTAAAAGAATTGTCTTTATGTTTATATATATATATATGTTTATATATACATACATATACTGTAAAAGATGAACAAGAAATATTTCAGAAAGTATGGAGACGCTACATTCAGTATATGAAGAACAATGATTTATCTTATTTGCTGTATGAAACAGGGACAATAATTATCCCCTGTACAGAAAAACAATCATATGCTGAAACCCCTAGACTATTTTATAACACCTGTAAGAACTCTCATGGACTCAAGTCCTCTTATTGAATGTACCTAGTGTTTTTTATATTGTTGGAATATGTATGTCTGTGTGTTTTGTATATCTATGTAAAAACTTTAATAAATATATTGTCGAAGAAAAAAAAAATTAGTTAAAAAGGGGAAAGTAAAAAGCCAAGGTTACTCGCCTAGCTGGGACTGAACACCAAGGAGAAAAAGATGAGTTTTCAGCAGTGTCTTAAAGTGCTCTACAGACTGTGCAGCTCTAATCTGGAAAGGTAGGCTGTTCCACTGAGAAGGCTCTGTCCCCACTGGTAGAAAGTCTGGATATTCAACCCTCATCAATGATCCAAGACTGTTATAATCCCCCCAAACCAAATTCAATTTGCATTCAGTATATTGTAAATAACCACCTTTTCATCTGCTTTTTTCACCATTTTTTTTTACCAGGGACTCTATTTTCTGGGATTGCAAATTGGGTTAAAAGTCTGAAATTAATTAAATCAATGGTTTGGATCAACAGGGGAGAAGTGGATTAGAAGATACATGCAAACAAACTGAAAAAAAATCTCAAATATGCCTTTTTTTATAGCATCAAACACGTTGGACACTTTTGTCCAAAGTGGTACATGTCAGTAAAAAAATTAGGGTACAAAGGTTAATACAAAGACCATCATCATAGCCATAAAGAAGATCTCTATTAAGACTTTACTTTCTTACATTGAACCAACCAAAACCAGCATAACATTGCTGTTGTGTGCTTTTAAACAGCACGCAGGTGTCTGAGGCCGAGCTGCAGGGTTGAGTGGAAGACCTTTTATGAGGAACAGAGAGGAGGAATAAAGTAGTAGTATTCCTGTAGAACAGAGAGGATGAATAAAGTAGTAGTATTCCTGCAGTAGAACAGAGAGGAGGAATAAAGTAGTAGTATTCCTGCAGTAGAACAGAGAGGAGGAATAAAGTAGTAGTATTCCTGCAGTAGAACAGAGAGGAGGAATAAAGTAGTATTATTCCTGTAGTAGAACAGAGAGGAGGAATAAAGTAGTAGTATTCCTGTAGAACAGAGAGGAGGAATAAAGTAGTAGTATTCCTGCAGTAGAACAGAGAGGAGGAATAAAGTAGTAGTATTCCTGCAGTAGAACAGAGAGGAGGAATAA
The DNA here is from genome assembly GCF_027409825.1 of Scomber japonicus. NCBI lineage: Eukaryota > Metazoa > Chordata > Actinopteri > Scombriformes > Scombridae > Scomber > Scomber japonicus. Next base: position 32,863,244 of record NC_070596.1, on the reverse strand, counting down.
AGTAGTAGTATTCCTGCAGTAGAACAGAGAGGAGGAATAAAGTAGTAGTATTCCTGCAGTAGAACAGAGAGGAGGAATAAAGTAGTAGTATTCCTGTAGTAGAACAGAGAGGAGGAATAAAGTAGTAGTATTCCTGCAGTAGAACAGAGAGGAGGAATAAAGTAGTAGTATTCCTGTAGAACAGAGAGGAGGAATAAAGTAGTAGTATTCCTGTAGAACAGAGAGGAGGAATAAAGTAGTAGTATTCCTGTAGAACAGAGAGGAGGAATAAAGTAGTAGTATTCCTGTAGTAGAACAGAGAGGAGGAATAAAGTAGTAGTATTCCTGTAGAACAGAGAGGAGGAATAAAGTAGTAGTATTCCTGTAGAACAGAGAGGAGGAATAAAGTAGTAGTATTCCTGTAGTAGAACAGAGAGGAGGAATAAAGTAGTAGTATTCCTGTAGTAGAACAGAGAGGAGGAATAAAGTAGTAGTATTCCTGTAGAACAGAGAGGAGGAATAAAGTAGTAGTATTCCTGTAGTAGAACAGAGAGGAGGAATAAAGTAGTAGTATTCCTGCAGTAGAACAGAGAGGAGGAATAAAGTAGTAGTATTCCTGCAGTAGAACAGAGAGGAGGAATAAAGTAGTAGTATTCCTGCAGTAGAACAGAGAGGAGGAATAAAGTAGTAGTATTCCTGCAGTAGAACAGAGAGGAGGAATAAAGTAGTAGTATTCCTGTAGTAGAACAGAGAGGAGGAATAAAGTAGTAGTATTCCTGCAGTAGAACAGAGAGGAGGAATAAAGTAGTAGTATTCCTGTAGAACAGAGAGGAGGAATAAAGTAGTAGTATTCCTGTAGAACAGAGAGGAGGAATAAAGTAGTAGTATTCCTGTAGAACAGAGAGGAGGAATAAAGTAGTAGTATTCCTGTAGTAGAACAGAGAGGAGGAATAAAGTAGTAGTATTCCTGTAGAACAGAGAGGAGGAATAAAGTAGTAGTATTCCTGTAGAACAGAGAGGAGGAATAAAGTAGTAGTATTCCTGTAGTAGAACAGAGAGGAGGAATAAAGTAGTAGTATTCCTGCAGTAGAACAGAGAGGAGGAATAAAGTAGTAGTATTCCTGCAGTAGAACAGAGAGGAGGAATAAAGTAGTAGTATTCCTGTAGTAGAACAGAGAGGAGGAATAAAGTAGTAGTATTCCTGCAGTAGAACAGAGAGGAGGAATAAAGTAGTAGTATTCCTGCAGTAGAACAGAGAGGAGGAATAAAGTTGTAGTATTCCTGCAGTAGAACAGAGAGGAGGAATAAAGTAGTAGCATTCCTGTAGAACAGAGAGGAGGAATAAAGTAGTAGTATTCCTGTAGAACAGAGAGGAGGAATAAAGTAGTAGTATTCCTGCAATAGAACAGAGAGGAGGAATAAAGTAGTAGTATTCCTGCAGTAGAACAGAGAGGAGGAATAAAGTAGTAGTATTCCTGCAGAACAGAGAGGAGGAATAAAGTAGTAGTATTCCTGCAGTAGAACAGAGAGGAGGAATAAAGTAGTAGTATTCCTGTAGAACAGAGAGGAGGAATAAAGTAGTAGTATTCCTGTAGTAGAACAGAGAGGAGGAATAAAGTAGTAGTATTCCTGCAGTAGAACAGAGAGGAGGAATAAAGTAATAGTATTCCTGCAGAACAGAGAGGAGGAATAAAGTAGTAGTATTCCTGCAGTAGAACAGAGAGGAGGAATAAAGTAGTAGTATTCCTGCAGTAGAACAGAGAGGAGGAATAAAGTAGTAGTATTTATGTAGAACAGAGAGGAGGAATAAAGTAGTAGTATTCCTGCAGAACAGAGAGGAGGAATAAAGTAGTAGTATTCCTGCAGTAGAGCAGAGAGGAGGAATAAAGTAGTAGTATTCCTGCAGTAGAACAGAGAGGAGGAATAAAGTAGTAGTATTCCTGTAGAACAGAGAGGAGGAATAAAGTAGTAGTATTCCTGTAGAACAGAGAGGAGGAATAAAGTAGTAGTATTCCTGTAGAACAGAGAGGAGGAATAAAGTAGTAGTATTCCTGCAGTAGAACAGAGAGGAGGAATAAAGTAGTAGTATTCCTGCAGTAGAACAGAGAGGAGGAATAAAGTAGTAGTATTCCTGTACAACAGAGAGGAGGAATAAAGTAGTAGTATTCCTGCAGTAGAACAGAGAGGAGGAATAAAGTAGTAGTATTCCTGCAGTAGAACAGAGAGGAGGAATAAAGTAGTAGTATTCCTGTAGAACAGAGAGGAGGAATAAAGTAGTAGTATTCCTGTAGTAGAACAGAGAGGAGGAATAAAGTAGTAGTATTCCTGTAGAACAGAGAGGAGGAATAAAGTAGTAGTATTCCTGCAGTAGAACAGAGAGGAGGAATAAAGTAGTAGTATTCCTGCAGTAGAACAGAGAGGAGGAATAAAGTAGTAGTATTCCTGCAGTAGAACAGAGAGGAGGAATAAAGTAGTAGTATTCCTGCAGTAGAACAGGGAGGAGGAATAAAGTAGTAGTATTCCTGTAGTAGAACAGAGAGGAGGAATAAAGTAGTAGTATTCCTGCAGTAGAACAGAGAGGAGGAATAAAGTAGTAGTATTCCTGTAGAACAGAGAGGAGGAATAAAGTAGTAGTATTCCTGCAGTAGAACAGAGAGGAGGAATAAAGTAGTAGTATTCCTGCAGTAGAACAGAGAGGAGGAATAAAGTAGTAGTATTCCTGCAGTAGAACAGAGAGGAGGAATAAAGTAGTAGTATTCCTGCAGTAGAACAGAGAGGAGGAATAAAGTAGTAGTATCTAATGCCACATGTTATACAGAGCATCCAGAAAGTATTCACACCCTTTTACTTTCCCCACATGTTGTTATGTTACTGTCTTTTTCAGACTCTGTATTTTATGTTGTGTTATACATTTCCTGTTTTATTTTGAAAGTCTAGTCTTCCCCTGTGCTGTCAGTTTACTTCCCCTCTTTGTTCTTTTTCCCGCATTAGTTGATTACCTATTTGTTTCACCTGTGTCTTGCCTCCCTGTGTGTATATAACCCCCCCCCACACCATGTCTTCGTTACTCTGTGTGTTTGCTTTCTCGTGTTGTTCATGTTTGTTTTTTTGTGTGAGACCGGTTTGTTTTTTGACCTCAGATTTTCTGCCTGCTCCTTGCCTGTCTTGGTTGCCTGATTCCTGCTAGCCTTTACATGTATGACCACCTGCCTCCTCTTTGGATTAAAGAACTTGCCTTACTGGACTTTGTACCTCTGCCTCGCTTCCCCTTCCTGCAACTGGGTCCACACTCACCAGCCGTTACAGTCTTATTCCAAAATGGATCAAATTCCTTTTTTTCTCATCAATCTACACATAATACCCCATACTGACAACGTGAAAAGGTTTTTTAGAAATTTGCAAGTGTATTAAAAATAAAAAACTGAAATATCTCATGTTCACCAGTATTCATTCCCTTTACTCAGTACTTTGTTGAGGCACCTTGGCAGCGATTACAGCCTCAAGTCTTCTTGAGTATGAAGCCATAAGCTTGGCACACCTGTATTTGCTATTTAGACAACATGAGCACAGGGCAAGAAAATAACAACTGCGTTGTCTGAAACTAACAAAGACACATGCGTTGCACCTGCCATCTGCTGAGCACCAGGTGCGATATGGGGCCCTAAATATTTCAGGTGTGAGCTCAGTGGTTGAACCTCTACCAACACTCAGCTCCTGACATGATGAAGATCATCACAGTTCAACAGAAACACTGAGATCCATCAGCCTCCAAACTAACTCATATTTACCTCCAGCTGCTACAGAAACCTGAGCAGCAACACAATCAGCTGATAATAAGGAAATGAGTCGACCATCACATCTAATTACTGTCTGTTTACTCTGATATTAATAAGTATTGTAGTGTCTGTGTCTCAGTTTGGTGCTTTGATCTTTTTTGGCAAAATACTGAACTCCATATTGTTCCTGATGCACATACATTGTATTTTAATGGTTATTTATGGTAATGTTACTCACCACTGTGCCATGCTGCTGTCTTACAGAGAGACTCCACACGCTGAGGATGAAACAGGTGTGTTGGTATCTGTGTGGGACAAAATGAAAAACTATCATAAAGTGAAATAAAGGTGTGAAGAAGCTGCTGGAGAAAGTTTCAGTGCTGCACATTTTGAGCAATGAGCCGCTCGGCCAACAACGTCTCCTAGAAATGATCTTTGTTTGCTGCTAAATGGAAACAGCAGATATGTTCTGAAGGAAATGTCATGCTGCCTGGATGAAGCTTTTATATCAACATCATGAGGAAATGTTGCTCATTAAGGTGTCTGCAAAGTCTCTAAATGTTGCTACTGAATGTAAATGTCCACTGACACATTTGCTTTGGTTTCTATAATATGTGAGTATTTGAATGAGGCTTCATGTTACAGTGAGCCTGTAAAAAGAAATCATTCTATGATGGGACAAACTGACCAAAGAGTCTCTATATGGGTTTAGTTTACTTTGTTCAAGTCCACATTAGCATCACATGCAGTGTGCACATTGGAAGTTATTGGTGTGTGTAATCATTCCTCCTGTCCACACTGGCTGTGACCTGATTCCTTCCTACAGATGCTCAAATATCACACATGACTTCTGAGAGAAATCACAGTGTAAAGATGAGCTGAAGCTGATTTAAAGATGGGAACAAAGTTACAGCTCTGTAATTCATGTGTGTGTTGGTGTTTGTGCTGAGCTGCAGTGGAGGAACAGTAACACAGAGAATTGCCAGTTTGTCCCTCAGAGGTTATCATAGTTTTTTCTGAAATGTATTGTTCTGTTTCATTAAGACCCACCCTATGTTGGGGGTACAATTAATAATGGTAATAATAAATGCAATTATATTATTATATCATATTCTAATTATTATATTTTTATGTCTGTCATTTTTCTCTTTTCCAAACTTGTATTGAAACAATTTTTTGTTGTAGTGATCATGTCAAACTGGGGCTATATTGGGCTGTGAAAACGGTAATTAGGGCCCGAGCGCTGACCAGCGCGAAGCCCTATTGTTTTTGCCATGATTATTATTATTAGGGCCCAAGCACTATACAGTGCGAAGGCCCTATTGTATCTGTAGAAATTATTATTCGTCTCACAAAACGAACGCCTTTTTGACAGCCTAAACGTGCCCCAAAACTCATGAAAATTTGCACGTACATCAGACCCGGCGAAAAATTTGATATTTTATGGTCCGCCAAAATGGCCGTCGCAAAATGGCTCAATAGCGCCCCCTATTGAATATAAAAGTGTGAGAGATTGACGTACATGAACGAAACTTGGTATGTATATGTATCATGTCCAGACGCATGAAAAAGTCAGTGGGGCCCATGACGTCACTCCAACAGGAAGTCGGCCATTTTGAAAAATATGTGCGATTTTGGCGTTTTCCACACCTCGTACTTTAACGAACTTGTCCTAGGGATTTAATCCGACCGACTTCAAATTCACTCAGAAACATCTTGAGACATTGGAGATGAAAAGTTATCAAAAACTTTCTGATTAGGGATTCGGTTTGGCCGTGGCGGCGCTGACAATTTCCTTCGCCATTCGATCCTTCGCCATTAAACAGGAAGTCCTTATAACTCCTACAGACATCGTCCGATCTACACCAAATTAATCACGCATGTAGAGGGTCCCGCCCTGAACACGTCTATGCATCAATACTGTGTCAGCTCCATAGCGCCACCTACTGGATACAATAGCGCCCCCTTGAAAATTGAAAAAAAATTGAGCCCCTCAAGTCAGATTGACATAGACAAACGAAATTTGGTACACATATGTATCGTGTAAAGACGCACCAAAAAGTCTCTTGGACCCATGACGTCACTCCAACAGGAAGTCGGCCATTTTGAAAAATATGTGCGATTTTGGCGTTTTCCACGCCACGTACTTTAACGAACTTGTCCTAGGGATTTAATCCGACCGACTTCAAATTCACTCAGAAACATCTTGAGACATTGGAGATGAAAAGTTATCAAAAACTTTCTGATTAGGGATTTGGTTTCTTCGTGGTGATGTGAGGAATTTTGACATTTCGCCATTAAACAGGAACTGCTGGCCAAATGTGGGTACTGCACCCCGTAGACGATTAATAAAATTGAGCCCCTCCCTCCAGATTGACATAGATGAACAAAATTTGGTACACTGATTTATCATCTAAAGACGCACAAAAAAGTCTACGGGGCCCATGACGTCACTCCAACAGGAAGTCGGCCATTTTGAAAAATATGTGTGATTTTGGCGTTTTCCACGCATTGTACTTTAACGAACTTGTCCTGGGGATTTAATCCGACCGACTTCAAATTCACTCAGAAACATCTTGAGACATTGGAGATGAAAAGTTATCAAAAACTTTCTAATTAGGGATTCGGTTTGGCCGTGGCGGCGCCGACAATTTCCTTCGCCATTAAACAGGAAGTCCTTATAACTCCTACAGACATTGTCCGATCTACACCAAATTAATCACGCATGTAGATGGTCCCACCCTGCACACGTATATGCATCAATACTGTGACAGCTCCATAGCGCCACCTACTGGATACAATAGTAGCCCCTTGAAAATTGAAAAAAAATTGAGCCCCTCAAGTCAGATTGACATAGACAAACGAAATTTGGTACACATATGTATCTTGTAAAGACGCACCAAAAAGTCTCTTGGACCCATGATGTCACTCCAACAGGAAGTCGGCCATTTTGAAAAATAAGTGTGATTTTGGTGTTTTCCACGCCTCGTACTTTAACAAACTCGTCCTAGGGATTTAATCCGACCGACTTCAAATTCACTCAGAAACATCATGACACATTGGAGATGAAAAGTTATCAAAATCTTTCTGATTAGGGATTTAGTTTCTTCGTGGCGATGTGAGGAATTTTGACGTTTTGCCATTAAACAGGAACAGCTGGCCAAATGGGGGTACTGCACCCCGTAGAAGATTAAGGAAATTGAGCCCGTCCCTCCAGATTGACATAGATGAACAAAACTTGGTATATATATGTATCACTTAAAGAGGCACAAAAAAGTCTCTTAGACCTATACCCTCACTCCAACAGGAAGTTGGCCATTTTGAAGTGAATTTGCAATTTTGGCACGGTTTGATTAGAATTTTCACACCACGTACTTTAATGAATTCCTCCTAATCCGAAACGTGCCCGAAAAGTCACCAAAATTTGCAATCATGTTCGACCCGGCGAAAAATTTGATATTTTAAGGATCACGAAAATGGGGGAGAAAAAATGGCTCAATAGCGCCCCCTAGAAAATTAAAAAAAGCGAGCCCCACCACTGAGATTGTCGTAGACAAACGATATTCGGTACAAATATGTATTGTGTAAAGACACACAAAAAAGTCTCTTGGACCCATATGCTCACAAGGCAAAATGGCTCAATAGCGCCCCCTAGATAATTAAAAAATTCAGCCCCTCCCTCCAGATTGACCTAGAAAAACGAAATTCGGTACACATATGTATCCTGTAAAGACGCACAAAAAAGTCTCTTGGACCCATACCCTCACTCCAACAGGAAGTCGGCCATTTTGTGTCGAATCTGCGTTTTTGGCGCCATTTTGGCGTTTTCTACGCATCGCATTTGAGTGAACTCTTCCTAGAGATTTAATCTGACCGACTTCAAATTCACTCAGAAACATCTTGACACATTGGAGATGAAAAGTTATCAAAAACTTTCTGATTAGGGATTTAGTTTCTTCGTGGCGATGTGAGGAATTTTGACGTTTCGCCATTAAACAGGAACTGCTGGCCAAATGGGGGTACTGCACCCCATACAATATTAAGGAAATTGAGCCCCTCACTCCAGATTGACATAGATGAACAGAACTTGGTATATATATGTATCATGTAAAGAGGTACAAAAAAGTCTCTTGGACCCATATCCTCACTACACAAAATGGCTCAATAGCGCCCCCTAGAAAATTAAAAAAATTGAGCCCCTCGAATCAGATTGACATAGACAAACGAAATTCGGTACACATATGTATCATGTAAAGACGCACAAAAAAGTCTCTTGGACCCATATGCTCATGTGAGGAATTTCGACGTTTCGCCATTAAACAGGAACAGCTGGCCAAATGGGGGTACTGCACCCCATAGAAGATTAATAAAATTGAGCCCCTCCCTCCAGATTGACGTAGATGAACAAAACTTGGTATATATATGTATCATGTAAAGAGGTACAAAAAAGTTTCTTGGACCCATATCCTCACTCCAACAGGAAGTCGGCCATTTTGAAGTGAATTTGCAATTTTGGCGCTGCTTGTCTCCATTTGACTCAGAAGATGCGTCACAGCAAGTCTCGCTCATTAGTGGCGGGGCGGGGGAGCTTGGGCCCGATCATCGCTGCTTGCAGCTTTAATTAGGGCCCAAGCACTATACAGTGCGAAGGCCCTATTGTATCTGTAGAAATTATTATTATTATTCGTCTCTCACAACAAACGCCTTTTTGACCCCCTAAACGTGCCCGAAAAGTCACCAAAATGTGCAATCATGTCCGACCCTGCGAAAAATTTGATATTTTAAGGATCGCGAAAATGGGCGAGAAAAAATGGCTCAATAGCGCCCCCTAGAAAATTTAAAAAAGCGAGCCCCACCACTGAGATTGTCCTAGACAAACGAAATTCGGTACACATATGTATTGTGTAAAGACGCACAGAAAAGTCTCTTGGACCCATACCCTCACTCTAACAGGAAGTCGGCCATTTTGAATCGAATCTGCGTTTTTTGCGCCATTTTGGCGATTTCCACACCTCGTACTTTAACGAACTTGTCCTAGAGATTTAATCCGACCGACTTCAAATTCACTCAGAAACATCTTGAGACATTGGAGATGAAAAGTTATCAAAAACTTTCTGATTAGGGATCCGGTTTGGCCGTGGCGGCGCCGACAATTTCCCTCGCCATTCGATCCTTCGCCATTAAACAGGAAGTCCTTATAACTCCTACAGACATCGTCCGATCTACACCAAATTAATCACGCATGTAGAGGGTGCCACCCTGAACACGTATATCCATCAATACTGTGTCAGCTCCATAGCGCCACCTACTGGATACAATAGTGCCCCCTTGAAAATTGAAAAAAAATTGAGCCCCTCAAGTCAGATTGACATAGACAAACGAAATTTGGTACACATATGTATCTTGTAAAGACGCACCAAAAACTCTCTTGGACCCATGATGTCACTCCACCAGGAAGTCGGCCATTTTGAAAAATATGTGCGATTTTGGCATTTTCCACGCCTCGTACTTTAACGAACTTGTCCTAGGGATTTAATCCGACCGACTTCAAATTCACTCAGAAACATCTTGAGACATTGGAGATGAAAAGTTATCAAAAACTTTCTGATTAGGGATTTGGTTTCTTCGTGGTGATGTGAGGAATTTTGACATTTCGCCATTAAACAGGAACAGCTGGCCAAATGGGGGTACTGCACCCCGTAGAAGATTAAGGAAATTGAGCCCCTCCCTCCAGATTGACATAGATTAACAAAACTTGGTATATATATGTATCACATAAAGAGGCACAAAAAAGTCTCTTAGACCCCTATCCTCACTCCAACAGGAAGTCGGCCATTTTGAAGTGAATTTGCAATTTTGGCACGGTTTGATAGAATTTTCACACCACATACTTTAATGAATTCCTCCTAATCCAACCAACTTTATATTGACTCTGTATGCGTCACAGCAAGTCTCGCTCAGTAGTGGCGGGGCGGGGGAGCTTGGGCCCGATCATCGCTGCTTGCAGCTTTAATTCTCTTTATTTTTCTTCTGACAAAGTAACTGCCTTTTTCCCCCACTAAACGTGCCCCGAAACTCACCAAAGTTTGCATGCAAGTCAGACCCGGCGAAAAATTTGATATTTTATGGTTTGCATAAATGGGCGAGGCAAAATGGCTCTCTAGCGCCACCTGCAAAATCAATAAAAGCGAGCCCCTCGTGACAGATTGACATAGAGAAACGAAACTTGGTACACATGTTCAACATGTCAAGACGCACCAAAAAGTCTCTTGGACACATACCCTAACACCAACAGGAAGTCGGCCATTTTGAATCAAAATATTGATTTTAATGCAAATTGTGGCATCATATTTGAATGCACTACTCCTAGAGTTTTCTTCCCATCCACTTCAAATTCACACAGAGTCATCTTGAGACATTGGAGATGAAAAGTTATCAAAAGGTTTTTCCCCCGTCATTCCTGGTTGCCGTGGTGACGCGGCGAATTTCGATGCTTCGCCATGAAATTTCAAACCCTCATAACTTGACTCCACATTGTCTGAGCTTTATCAAATTTCAGATGCTTGTTCAGGGTCCTGCTCTGAACACATGTACAGTCTCATATTTAGTGACAGTCATAGCGCCCCCTACTGGCAACAGGAAGTCACTTGCTTCATTCTTTCACTAATTACTCCCATAATCTTCATCCCATCCACTTCAAATTCACACAGGATCATCTTGAGACATTGGAGATGAAAAGTTATCAAAAGGTTTTTCCCTCGTCATTCCTGGTTGCCGTGGTGACGTGGCGAATTTCGATCCTTCGCCATGAAAATTCAAACCCTCATAACTTGACTCCACATGGTCTGAGCTTTTCCAAATTTAATATGCTTGTACAGTGTCCCCGTCTGAACACATGTACAGTCTCATATTTAGTGACAGTCATAGCGCCCCCTACTGGCAACAGGAAGTCACTTGCTTCATTCTTTCACTAATTACTCCCATAATCTTAAGTATTTACACCTGAAATTGACTCAGCTGAGACATAAGACCTTGGTGATGCTACATTCTGCAACTCGTGACCCATCATCAAATACTGTTGCCATGACAACGCATTCAACGCCATGAAATACGATTACAGTTTTCAGAGGCAAAGGATGCCTCCACGGTAACGAAACTCAACACACACGTCTGGAGTGGGGTCATTTCACATCCTATATACTTCAATGGGATGGCCGTGACTAAATGGCTCAATAGCGCCCCCTTGAATATTTCATAATTGAACCTCAGACTTCCCGATTGACATAGAAGAATGAAATTCGGTAGGTTTATGTATCATCTCCAGACGCACAAAAACGCCATTTGGACCCATACCCTAAGTCCAACAGGAAGTCGGCCATCTTGGGAAAAATGCTCAATTTTGGTGAGTTTTGTGGTCATTTCCAGGCCTCATATTTGAACAAACTAGTCCTAGGGATTTCATCCCATCCACTTCAAATTCACACAGAGTCATCTTGAGACATTGGAGATGACAAGTTATCAAAAGCTTTTTTATGACTTCTCCCTGTTGGGCGTGGCTGTGCAAACAATTTCGATGCTTCGCCATGAAGCAGGAAGTCCTTATAACTCCTACAGACATTGTCCCGTCTATACCAAATTGATCACACATGTAGAGGGTCCCACCCTGAACACATCTATGCATCAATACTGCTTCATATACACAGCGCCACCTACTGGACACAGGAAGTCAGCCTCATATGACAAACATTATCCGATTTACATGAAATTTAGAGGATGTGTTCTCTACATCATACACTGCAACATGACATGTAATTGGTGGGTGATCTCTAGCGCCACCTACTGGACACATGCAATGTGACTTAGCCCCATCACACAGTGTTCATTACAAGCCCCGGTGCCAAGACGTCTACGTGCCCGCTGTGTCTGCCATGTGACTGCAGCATGCACCGACATGCGCGTACAAGGCGGTGCATGGGGGCGCGAGGGCCCGTTCATCACTGCTTGCAGTTTTAATTGTATTTGTGATGGCCATGCCTTTTGTGGCTGTTGGGCTGGTTGTCTCTTTCTTTTTTGTATTGCAGATTCCCAGCAGGAGGTGTTGGGTTGTCGTTAGTTACTTGGAACACCGAGCCCAGGTGTTACCAGCACACCTCACTATAGAAGAAGAGCACACCTCACTAGCACTTGAATGAGAGTGAAAGAGGACAACAGGGGGAACTCTACTCTCTACTCTCCTTATTTTTGATTATTGGTTTATTTGCTTCTGTTTCCACCTTACAACGCTGCTCACTATTTTGACAAGCATGCATACACACCAACAGGGTCTAAGGGTCGTGAATTACCTCGACGACTGGCTGATATGCGCTCAGGCAGAGAAGCAGTGCTGTCTCCACGTCTCAGTATTGTTGATGCACATCCAGGGTCTCGGGCTGCGCATCAACGACAAAGAAGGCAGTCTGCAGCCTGCTCAGGCCACCCAGTTTCTGGGCATGAGGCTGGATGCCAGGGCTGGGCTGGTGATACTGACAGAGGACAGACAGGAATCCATCAGAGTCTGCCTCTCTCATTTTTGGCTGGGGGCCCGGGTTACCTGGAGGTTTTGTCTATGCCTCTTGGGCCTTATAGCGGCTTCGGTACAAGTGGTGCCACTAGCTCTCCTGCACATGCGTCTGGTCCAGAGGTGTCTCTGGTGCCTGAGGCTGTGTCCACGGAGACACCTGCAAGTCAAGGTGGGGGTCACCAGGAGGCTTTGTGTGGCCCTCCGGTGGTGGACAACCCCGGGCAACATCGCGAAGGGGTGCCCGCTGGGTCCAGTTCTGCGTTGGCAAGTGGTCTCTACAGACACATCCCGGATGGGATGGGGTGCCATCCACGAGGGCTGGGGCATCAGGGGAACGTGGAGTGTCCCCTGGAGTGTCCGCTGGAGGTACCAGAATATCAATGCTTTGGAGCTGAGGGTGAGTCTTCAGGGCCACCACGTGCTTGTGAGGACAGACAGCACAGCAGCTGCGGCTTACGTCAACATGCAAGGGGGCTTGGGCTCCCCTGCCTGTGCAGGTTGGCAGCTGTGGACATGGGCTTGAACACAGTTTCTGTCACTCAGGGCAATGCCAATACCTAGGCAGGTGAACCGAGGGTCAGACCTGCTCTCCGGGGGGGGGGCCGAGCCCAGGGGAATGGATACTCCACCCAGCTGTGGTAGAGGAGATCTGGGGTTGCTTCGGCAGGGCAGTGGCCGACCTGTTTGCGTCCAGGAGCAACACCCACTGCCCACTGTTCTTCTCCATGGGGAGAGACACCTCCCCTCTGGGCACCGACGGCAATGGCGGACCAGTGGCCTCGGGGGCTGCTCTACGCCTTTCCCCCATTCGGCCTGGAATGAAAACGACGACGACGAGGAAGAAGAAGACCGGAGGCTATCTGCAAGCTATCTCTGTATGTCTATTTATCAATATATCTAATCTGTATATAAATATGTACATAAAGTGTACTCTGCATTGGTCGCCACTCCCCCCCACCCCCGCCAGATGCGTGAACTGTGAGAAACACTGATGGGTGTGTCCATCTCCCTTTGCCAGGTTTTACTGTTTGAATGTGGCTGCCGGCACTTCCTTTGGGAGACGTGTGCTGAGGTCCACTACACAATAGTGGACATGTTCGATGGGCTCTGGGCTCAGGGACCATTCTTGGCCGAGGACATGCCTGATATACTAGTCAGTTGGCCGAGCACTGGGCAGGCCATCTGAGTGACCTTTATCATTTGGAGCCCGACCTTTGCGTCCTGCAGGGTTGGCCATGCTTAATGCTGCATCTTGTGCCTTTTGGGTTGGCGGTGACTGACACGTCTGGCGGTGTCACTGGCCAATGAATGATTGTTTGTATATAGTTCCATTTTCACAGGGTTTTTTTGCTTGACACACTCTGTTTTGTGCACTCTGGTGGTGGTGACCTCTCATTCGAATACCAGGGTCAGTTATCCTGGTGAGTTCTTAAGGAGCTGTATCTGCTCTGTCTCCTTGCTCTCCTCGCGGTGTGTCTTACAGGGTCCCCGTAATATGGAATATGTAATTGGGTGGAGAGATGGTCTCTCACTCAGAGAACCAAGGTTACCATGTAACCAACCGTTCCGTCTGCTACCCCCCAATATCCAGTTACAGTACAACCTATAGATCCATTTGACAAATTTTAATAGACTTTGGTTTTCAAATAAAGTTAGAGATTTGTTGTTAATTAAATTGTTCGTCTCCAGTGTGTGTGTTCATGTTCATTGAGTTATGAGCAGCATGTGTGATTTGGTGGTTTTGATGTCTGAAGTGTTTTGGGGCCACATACAAAAGCTTGTTTTGGGCCCCCAAAATCCTACGGCTGGCCCCGCATACATCCGCTTTCTCAGTTTGGAGACACATTTATTGTTGCGGCTGCTGTGTGTTGCCAGACAGATGTGACCTACGGCTGTGTGTATTCTCAGCTGTAGATTAGCTCAAAATATTCTGTGGGTCAATAAAACTTGATGGTGAAAATGCTTTACAGTGGCGCGTAGGTGGTTGAGAGGTTAGAGCACATGCCATATATGCAGCCGACCCCGGTTCAAATCCTGGCTGGAGGTCCTTTGCTGCATGTCACACCCCCCTCTCACTCCCATGTTTCCTGTCTGTCTACTGATAAATATGCCAGACAAAAAAAAACATGCTTCACAGTGCTGTAACATTCTCAGGGTTTATCTGATTAAACACACCCTGAACCGCTGGCTGTATGAAGTCTAAGCTGTCATTAAATCAAGATCTCTTTAACTCATTTGGCAGTCTTTTTAGTTTTACAGTAAATTGTAGTATAGCGTTCTTTACATGTTTACTAAATGTACCTGTAATCTGATTGTCTTTTCTTCTGTAACTGTACTGGAATACACTTCATTACATAACGCTGTTACATGTATTCCATTATACCCAAAGCCCGTTAATTAGTTCTTTGCAAAGCATTCAAGAAGACCTTACAAGTATAACTATACCCAACATTGAGGTCCGGACCTTGGTATTTTTCCTAAGATGTTTTATGTCAGCATCCTCTTCATTTATCTTGCTGATGATGCTTTACTACTTGACAGATCATTCATGTTACTGCAGACTCAGACTGACATGTAGGCGGATCTATAGCAAATTTAGATTTTGGACCTCATTATTTCTAAAACCTTGCCTGCGGCCCTGCTTACAAGGACAGTAAACTGTAGTATGTTGTTATTAGATAACGGCAAGGAATACATTTATATAGGGGAAAATTAAATTAACTCAGGGCAAGTAGATTTTTGACCCACTGTGTGGAAAAAACATTAATGTTGAATGTATGGAAATACCAAAAAACAACATGTGAGAGGCATGTGTGTGGATGCTGCCCCGTTGACCATGCTACACGCGCTTTAGAGACAGTCTCTTAACTACATCTTCCTGTAATAATGTCTCCTCCTCGCGCAGCTTTTCAAAGCGCCAAACTTCAGATCATAATGTATAAATATCACCTGAGCTTCAGTCCAGCTTCATTATGTAATGTATCTGTAATAAATCTGATGAGTTTACTCTAAAGTTATTTAAGATTAATGAGAATATTCAAACTGTCTCCTCACCGCGATGTTTGCAGCGTTACACTAATTAATATTAAATATGAATAACTAAAGAGATTATTACAGTTCATCACATTATAAATACAGCTGGACTCACCTGTTCAGTAACCCACTGCTCACTGGACCCGAAGATTAAATAAACTGATACTTTATTTGTATTTGGAGTTAAACTCTTTATCTCGGTTTCCTTCTGTGACTTTGTTTCTGTCAAGTTTCCCGAGGAGAAGTGCGTCAAGAGAGGAGTTAACACCGGAAACACGCCAGCTGCTTCAAAATAACAGCACAACAAAACTAAGAAAAGACACATCTGTCTGAGTGTCAGTGGAGGATTTTATGGACTGAAACTAAATATATAAATACATAAATAATTCAATCTTTAATCGTCACCACAATAAATACATTACAAATTAAATAAGACACACATTACACATTGTGTGTGTGTTTGTTAACTCTCTTATGCTCTTACTGTAACTATAAACTTAGAAATAGATTTTTAATGATTAATCTAATGATTTAATGGGAAAAAGTGAATTCAATCAAATTTAAGTCTTTAAAAAAGTTGTCTCATCTTTTATACAATGTTTTAATTATCCATCACTTGGTGACAGTGGAGAGAAAAAACTCCCTTTAACAGGAAGAACCCTCAGAACCAGACTCAGAGTGGGAGAACATCTTTTAACAGGAAGAACCCTCAGAACCAGACTCAGAGTGGGAGAACATCTTTTAACAGGAAGAACCCTCAGAACCAGACTCAGAGTGGGAGAACATCTTTTAACAGGAAGAACCCTCAGAACCAGACTCAGAGTGGGAGAACATCTTTTAAGAGGAAGAACCCTCAGAACCAGACTCAATAATATTCATATTAAATATATTCTTATAAATAATTTATTAATTAATGTAAATAAGCAATGCCTAACTGGAAGACCCAAGGCACTTTTATTATGGTAACAGCCAGAAGCCCTATAAGAAATTGTCTTTCTATCAGTTTTTAAACAAGTTTAACACCATATCTGTTTTTATACACTTTTTGATATTGGTGTTTTATTCCTATCTTTAGATATGGATTGTATGCAGAGATCTTAAGTTGTTAAAGACCTGCCTTCAGACAGGGCTTCACTGAAGCTCCAAAACACTTGTCAACACTCTCATCTATCTTTATTTCAGTTCTTTACTATTTGTTTTACCTTGTTAGTTTTTAATCGTAACCTTCATGTTGTGTTGTGAATTATACCTGAACTGAATTCAGCTGTAACTGCTGTATGTGTGTGGACTAAAGTCATCAGTACTAACAATTGAAGGAGGATATCCATCACCTGAGGACAGAACTTAAAAAAAGAAAGAAAGAAAAGAATCAGCTGATTCAAGGATGGGGGGTCATCAGATTGAAACTGGTATTGATTTGAATCTGCTTTTTGTGAATAACTATTGTGACAACCCCTCCCACTCTGCCTGGTGGTCTGACATGCTCTGACTGATGTTTGCAGGTATAGGGAGAGCTGGGAGGGTTTTCAGCCTGTACCTGCCTTTCTGGGCTGGGCTTCCAGAGCATATGAAACGACTGCCTTTAGGGGTGTGTCTCTCTCACCTAGGGCCCTCAACCTCTTTTTCCTTTGTTTGTTTGATGCACTGAACACACAATACACCATATCTTCACTCTTCCACACACTGCCAGCACCACTTATACCTTTCTTATTGTACACATCCCACTATTTAGTTATCATTTATCTTGGTTTGAGTTAAATAAATCACTTTTTGCTTAAGGTGTCTGTGTGTGACTTCCGGTTATGGCGTCTGCCTGAGCAGCAGCAGGTTTCTGAGCTCCAATCCTGTGTGCTCTTTTTGAACTTCCATTTTGCCAAGTTGACCCTCAACCAACTCAATGAGTTCTACAAAAGCTTCTTGTTAATATTCTGAACAAAAAATGTCAAGAAAGAAACAAAATAACCAGATTAAAACAGCAACAGGTGGCGATGAAGACGACAACGCTAGCATGGACCTCGCCTTGGTGGAAGATGAGGTGGATTTGGAGGATGCTAATGCAGCTCACCAAGACGATGATGCTAATATTTTTGCTGCCATTCGTTTAATGAGAGCTGACTTTTCTATTCAACTGTGTGAAGTCGTCTCGTCTAACCAAGAGATAAAAGAAGCAATTGGTGCTTTTTCTGAGAGGCTAACCGTGGCAGAGTCCCGAATTAGCAAAGCTAGTCCCTCCAAAAGAAAGTTCAAGAGCTTACACTAAAACTTGACGATCTCGAAAACAGACACCGGAGATCGAACCTACGGTTGATCGGCTTGCCCAAGAAAACTGAAGGGGGAGATGCGGTCACATTCCTTCAAACCTGGCTGCCCGAAATCTTCGGACCGGACACGTTTCCAAGACCCGGTGGGCATTGAACGTGCCCACCGTTGTCTGTGGAGGTAAAGAAACAACGTCGTCAATACAACAATAGAAGCTGGAACTCCGGGAGCTGCACCTGGACTTGGGGCTCATGTTTCCCGCAAAGATGAAGATCTTCCATAAAGGCAGCCGACACCAGTTCAACACACCAGAAGAGGTTGAAGCATTCATTCAACGTGTTCATCAGCAACAAGAGAGGTAAACTGTCAATATCATGTATGCCAAAACAGAATATTTAACACATCATGTCTTATGAGGGACAGTTAAGAACATTGCCACAGTGTTTAAGTGTTGTTTATCCTGTATAACGTTACAGGTGAATATGATTGGATGCTTACACTTGCGCATTTATCATGAGGGTGATGGGTGACATGATTAATGTTCACCGGGATCGGAGCACTTGACCTATACAGTTCAGGTAGTACGTTTTCTGTTGTGTTTTTTTTTTCTTCTCCTTTTTCTCTCTTGCTCCTTTTGAAGGATCAGTGAGCTTAGCCGGGTCGCTACAAGTGGGGACGGTTTCTGTGTAAACTTGATCACAGGGGGCGGGAAGGAGTCAAGAGTTCTGTGTTGTAATGAGTGTTTTAATGTTCTTTTTCTTGAAATGTAAGGTGCTTTTTATCACAGTAATGGCAAAATGGTATCATCAGGGCCATGCCATAATCACAGTATTAATACATTAATAGGAATTTAGACCTTCAGATAATTTTCTGGAATGTTAGAGGCCTAAGAAAATCTATTAAAATTAAAGCTGCAAGCAGCGATGAACAGGCCCTCGCCCCCGCACGTAGATGTACGTAGACGTAGACGTCTTCACACGCAGGCTTTTATTTGACGTCACATGAAGTGGTGAAATATCACTTCCTGTGTTCACTATATGGAGCTAGAAAACAGCCACAAAGTACCACACACAGCCACTAATCATATGTCATGTTGTAGTGTATCATGTATTGAACACATCCTGTAAATTTCATATAAATCGGATAGTTTGTCATATGAGGCTGACTTCCTGTGTCCAACAGGCGGTGCTGTCAATTTAACACAGTATTGATGCATAGATGTGTTCAGGGCGGGACCCCCTACATGCATGATGAATTTGGTGTAGAAGAGACAATGTATGGAGGAGTTATAAGGACTTTCTGCTTTATGGCGAAGCATCGAAATTTTCCGCACAGCCACGCCCAACAGGAAGAAGTCATAAAAAAGATTTGGATAACTGGACTTATGTCTCAGATGAGTTCATTCAAACATGATGCCAAAATCGATACTAAAATCAATAATTTGATTCAAAATGGCCGACTTCCTGTTGGTGTTCAGGTATGTGTCCAAGAGACTTTTTGGTGCGTCTTGACATGATGAATATATGTACCGAGTTTCGTTTCTCTATGTCAATCTGGGCTTGTTTTTATTGATTTTGCAGGGGGCGCTACAGAGCCATTATGGCACGCCCATTTATGCAAACCATAAAATATCAAATTTTCCTCCGGGTCTGGCTTGCGTGCAAACTTTGGTGAGTTTTGGGGCACGTTTAGGGGGGGGGGGGGGCTGTTACTTTGTCACAAGAAAAATTTGAAAAATAAAAAAATAAAGAGAAGAAAAATAATCCGGACAGATACAATAGGGCTTCGCACTGGTCAGCGCTCGGGCCTTAATTAGCAATCCTAAAAGTGAAATACAATAAGTTGTCCACTAATAAAGCCCTGGCAGGATTAATTAGACTGAGGCAGACCTATTATGATCAGGGAGAGAAGGCGGGGAAATGACTTGCTTGGTGCTTAAAAACAGAACAAAATGCAAGAACTATCACAGAGATCGTCACTGCTAATGGAGATAAAACATCAGACCCTCAAATAAATAATAAACTTTTTGAATCATATTACACACAGTTATACTCATCGGAGTGTTGTTTAGTGACTAATGAATCTTTTCAAGATTTTTTTGATCAGTTAACGCTCCCCTCACTTAGTGAAGAAGCTAAAGCTGATTTAGATTTCCCTGAAGCTGAAATATCTGAAGCAATTGACAAAATGAAAGGGGGAAAGGCTCCTGGCCCAGATGGGCTACCTATTGACATCTATAAAATCTTTAAGAACAAGTTACTATATCCACTGTTAGATGTGTTTGTAGAAAGCTTCAATACCGACAACATGTACTGACGCAACAAAATGTGATTCTTATCGACCGATTTCATTGATTTATTCTGACGCTAAAATAATTGCCAAAGTGCTGGCACGAAGGCTTGAGAAGTACCTGCCTTTTCTCTCTGATCCAGACCAAAATGGATTTGTTAGGGAACGGCAAGCTTTCCACTGTGTCTGCAGGGTTCTCAATATTATTTATGCAAAGACAGAACGTCCAGATACAGCAGTGCTCTCAATCGAGTTGAGCCTCAATATCTCCACAAAGTACTCGAACGTTTTGGCTTTGGTCATTATTTCTTTAACTGGATTAAAGTCCTATATAACAACTCGGTAGCACCTGTATTAACGAATGATATTATATCCAAACCTTTCAATCTTTCAAGAGGCACACGCCAGGGCTGTCCTCTTTCACCCCTTATGTTTGTGTCGGCAATTGAGCTCTTGGCTATTGCCATTAGGAGTAATCAATACAGTATGTTACAGGCATTAAAATAAATGAGATTGACAACAAAATAGGCTTATTCGCGGATGATATTGTAATTTTTTTATCCACTGCACTGCATCACTTGTTTAATATCATTAGCTCTTTTAGTAAGCTGTCCGGTTACAAAATTAATGAATCCAAATCTGGTATACTTTTCCTTAAGCATTCTGAAAGAATGTTCAAACTTCATTCAAGGTGGTTTTCAAAGATGAAAAGCATGTTCTGTAATTTCATTTGGATCAACAGACGGGCGAGACTTGGCTTATCTTTGCTTTATCTCCCCTATGATAGAGGAGGCTTGAAACTCCCAAACCTCCAATAGTATTATTTGGCTGCCCAACTCACTACTGCCCAGAGGCGGTCCTGGCTAGTCTTGCACCCTGGGCGGACTGACTATCGGCGCCCCTCCCCACAAATCCTTCATCACACAAAAAATAAGATAAATAAATGAAATATAGTAAATAAACACCAAAGTAAATTACACACATCCGTCATCATACAAATGCATAAAATAAAATAAATAAATGAAAAATACTAATAATTAACGTAATCTGACAGACTTTCACCCTTTTTACAACTGGCATTAAAATGTTTTGTGGGTGATTAGATTGCTATCAGGGAGTGCTTGACCACATGAAAGTGCAGGTGTAAAGTTATTTATTTATTTATTGCATTTTCACATAATCCAATAACTTACATGTAGCTATAGCGGGTCTGTATTAATTTTATAAATGTATTATTATTTATTTGGAAGCAGCAGTTTGTGTTGTGTAGCCTGGGATCATAATCATTACAGGTCAGTCTAACCCCACCCCCTCACTCACAACCTGCTCACAGCCTCTGCAGTTGCAAGTTGACACCCACCCCCCCCCCCCCCCGGCCCCCTCCCCTTTGCCTTTTCTTCTGACACACACAACCTGTATAGATGACTGTCAGCAGCAAGTTGACGTGATAGTATGGGCGCCTCATCGCCCACTGCACCAACTGGATGTGGAAATGAGCGTATTAGTCTAGAAAACTGGTGATTTTTTTTTTTTTGAGGGCGTGCTTTTCTTTTTTTGAGGACAGACTATTTTTCCCTTTTTTTTTTTTGAGAGCGCTCGTGCGCCCCCAAGTAGATTGCACCCTGGGCGGTTGCCCACATTGCCCATAGCAAAAACTGCCACTGCTACTGCCTCTTGTTGGTTCTCACAAGGAACGCCACAGTCCTGGATGAGTATGGAAAGAAGTATGTCATCACCTCTACCACTCAATTCACATCTATACTCAGCTAAATTAAAAGAATTAAAGGCATTAACACACAATCCCTTTGTTAAAACACAATTCTGGTATGGTATGAGGTTCATAAACATAAAGGTGAGATACTTGTGTTATCTCAATTTACACCAATCTGGGGCAATTGTGATTTTAAACCTGGCAAAATAGATATGGGCTTCAAAATTTGGGCAAACAAAAGCCTTAGTAAAAGTGCAGATTTATTTATTAACAACAACACCCTAGTCGTTTGTCGATCTGAAACAAAAATATGACATCCAACCAAACCATTTTTTAAATACCTGCAGATAAGAAGCTATATATTTAAGTTACAGAAGTGTTTATCTGTACCTACACTTAGCCCTATAAGAGGGGACTGAATTCAGGCTTCTATGCATCAATCATGGAAGGATCTGAGGTTTCCTCAGATAGGAACAGATTGGCATGGTGTGAGGATTAAAATTCAGTAATTTCCACTGAGGACTGACAGAAGATTTGCTTAAAATTAATCAATCAATCAATCAATCTTATTTGTAGAGCGCTAAATCACAACAGAGTTATCTCAAGGCACTTTACACATAGAGCAGGTTCTAAACACAAACAATAAATACCCATTTTAAACTACTTCAGTACACAGTCAAAGCCAATGGCTATTAGCTCGAGCTGCCAGCGTTGTAGCTAGCGACTATGCTAATGCCCGTTTTAACAGTAATTCACCAGTACCGGATTCAAAGTGAACTTCAATATAACGAAGTGTAAGCCCCACAAGGTTGTGTCCTGAGCCCCTTCCTGTACTCATTTTACACACATGGATGCACACCCACCCACAACACCAATGTCATCATTAAATTTGCAGATGACACAACAATGGTGGGCCTGATCAGTGAAGCAGGCACGTGCACACATAGGGTCCTAGGGGTGCTTGAGCCCCTGCCCTTTTTGCCTCGCATTAAAAAGTGCCCTCTGTGTGTGTGTGTGTGTGTTTATTTGTTTGTTTGTTGTTGGCAATACAAAAACTGTACCCATTTCTTGTAAGACGGGGTTGTTGTGTGTGTTGAGATGTTGACAATAATTTGTTGACACAAAGTAAATGCCAATTTCATTTCACTTTCACCTACAGGACACACAGATAAGTAGTTAGCTTTCCATTAGCACTTTATTTTTTATTTTACATTAATTTCCATATTGTGTAAAGGACCGGAAAAAAAAATTCTGCACGCACATGCTGCCCTTTTCTGACTTTGAGCCCCTGCCTCTCTACAATCATGTGCACGTCCCTGCAGTGAAGCCTACAGGGAGGAGACTCCCTGACAGAGTGGTATTAAGTAAAAAAACTGGTTTAGAATACTAAGAAAACAAAAGAAAAAATGATTGTTGATTTGAGATCATCAGCTGCTGGAGATAAATGGGTTAAGTGTGGAGAATGTGGCTACTTTTAAGTTCCTGGGCACATACCTTTCTGAGGATCTTACATGGACAAAGAATACTCATTGCCTGATTGGTAAGGCACAGTAGCGACTATACTTCCTGAGGACTCTCAGGAAGCTCAACCTCCGACAACACCTGCTGCTGTCCTTGTACCACTGTTCAGTGGAGAGTGTTCTGACCTATGGGATCCTGGTGTGGTATGGCAGGGTTAGGGTCAGGGTTGTCAAAGCGGCACAAACAATAACAAAAACACATCTACACACCCTGGAAGACATTTTCAACTCCCGCTGTCTCCAGAAAGCCACCAATATTCTGCAGGATCCATCTCACCCAGCCCATCATCTGTTTAAACGTTACCGGCCAGTTAAAATCAGAACCACCAGACTGTTAAATAGCTTTTATTCCAAAGCCATCATCACATTGATCACAAGCTTACAAAGCCGAACTCAGACCTAACAACACATAAACCTCACAAACAACAAAGTGCAATAAATCAACTTGTGTAATATTACTGTGAATGTGAAATGTATCTATGTTAGCACTTTTGTATGACTGAGTATGTATGTGCATGGTTGTGTGTGTAGTATGTATATATATTAGGGCTGTCAGCATTAACGTGTTAATCACGATTATATTAATGCAATCCATAACGCGTTAATATTTTTAAATCTCATTTTAATGTGTCAAGCCTTTTTGTCCCTTCTACTCCCGTAGACGGCTCCTCTAGCTGTAGCGCTATGCTTTGAAGTGGCCTCCTGCAGTAAACCTACCGCGCTGATGGAAAGTAAGAGAGCTACTGGACTTTTGAACGGCTTGTTTAACTTTAAAACACTTCCAGACGCTTCAGTTGACAAGTCAAAAGTAAAATGCAACCTGTGTCAAACGGAGTTTAACTACCACCGGAGTACGTGGAGTTTGAGTTAGCACCTCCACGCTAAACACCCAGGTGCAGCCAAGCCAGCCTCAGCTCCACCAAAGGACCATTTTGGAGTGTGGGAGTCGCAGCAGAGCCGTGATTGATTCCCAGTTAAGACACTCTGGTAAGAAATGCTTTACATTATGGGCTTAAAACTGCCTTCAAATGGAAAATAACAGGATTTAAACCCTTCAACAGGCAGGGATGGAAAATGAGATGTAAGTAAAATATTTCCACTCATATTTTTAATATATTGTAACGTCCCTCAATAAACACAGAGACGTTAGCCGGTTTAGCTCTTTATTCCTTTTTATTACACAGGCTACTGTGGGCCGTAGCCAACACCAAAACAACCAAACCTAATGTAGTAGCTCCTTAGCCACACGCGTGCTGCCGTCTTCTTCTCAGAGGCTAACAACAACAACACACCTGCACGCTGCAAGTCTCACTCTCAAGACGCGTTCACAGACACTCGGGAAAAACAGCACTTTAACTGAACAGAACAGAAACTGGCTTAAACTCTCAAATTTTATAACACAAAACAGTAACATGCCCAGTTTGTTACAATATTTTGGATTTTATCAGTTGTATCTCCACCAGGATGCGTTGCCCTTATTAAGGTATGAAACGGTGATAATGATAAAAAACACTTACAAGTGTTATTTAACATAGAAAAGTGATACAATCTGGTCATTAATATCACACATACTAGTTTCTTAACTGATTTTTATAAATTCTATCAAAGTATAGACCTACCACAAGCTTCAACATGATGTTAAAGACTCTGTATCTCCTGGTGCACGCTGCCTGTTTAAGGGTTAAACATGCAATTGAAAATGTGATTAATCGCGATTAACTATGGGAATTCTGAGATTAATCGCGATTTTAAAAAATTATCGTTTGACAGCCCTAATATATATATGTATTTATGTATTTTATCTCACCCTATTCCTCACGCAGAAGGATCTATAGGACTGCTCCATGCTGTGCTTCTGTGAAACATGACTGGGGACACCCAACGAGGCGGTAACACCAGACGGCTACACGGCCTTCAGGGAGGGCCGGAGCACAGCGGACAGCGGCAAGACCCACGGCAGAGGAACAGTCGTCCTCACCAAACAAATCTGGTGTACAGACTGTAAGCTTATTTCTAAATCTTGTCTGATAATGTGGAGTATCTAACTTTGAAACTACGGCCATTTAACTTACCCAGAGAACTGCGAGTATATTCCCCCCTCCGCCAAAGAAGAGGCTGCACTCAGAGAGCTACATGACATGATCAGTGAGCATGAAAACAAATATCCTGATGCTGCTTTTATTATTCTGGGAGACTTTAATCATTGCAACCTCAAGAAAAACATATCAAGACTGTATCAGTTTGTGACTTTCCCAACCAGAGAGAATAAAAGGCCAGTGGCCATGAAGTGTCTAGAAAAACTGATTCTCACACACATCAACCACAT
Organism: Scomber japonicus; assembly: GCF_027409825.1. NCBI lineage: Eukaryota > Metazoa > Chordata > Actinopteri > Scombriformes > Scombridae > Scomber > Scomber japonicus. Next base: position 32,837,791 of record NC_070596.1, on the reverse strand, counting down.
GGTCCCGGGCACGATCGACCCCCTCCAGGTCGCCTACCACCCCAACTGCTCTAACCTTGTCAGGCAGCAGTTGATCATCAGGGTCTTTCTCTGTAAAACCACTTCCTGTTAAATGGCCTTCTTCACAATATTAACAAAAGGCCTCTTAAATGGTGGTTACACTTTGAGACACTTCATGTGGCTTACGTAATTATTGAATGTAATATTTAGAACAATAGTATTCCATTAGCTTTATTTAATATAAAAGTTATAATGTAAGATCATGCCACACTAGTTGATATGGTGTTAGGTAGGAAGGAAGGAAGGAAGGAAGGAAGGAAGATCATGCCAAACTAGTTTGGTGTTAGGTAGGAAGGAAGGAAGGAAGAAAGGAAGGAAGGAAGGAAGGAAGGAAGGAAGGAAGGAAGGAAGATCATGCCAAACTAGTTGATATGGTGTTAGGTAGGAAGGAAGGAAGGAAGGAAGGAAGGAAGGAAGGAAGGTGTTTTATTGACTATTTACTGTTTTTAAGCAAGTTGAATTATTTGGTACAAAGTTTTTATGGTTACACCACTTAGACATTTTTACCATAATCCTCTAATATATTCTCTCTAAATGGATTAAAAGCAGAAATTTGATGCTGGGTCCACAAAAAAAGAATGTGTGAAGTTATTCATACGTTTATTTTCACATTTTAACCCTTTACATTTAAACTAAACCAACATGGACATCAAAAGTAGCATCATGTCATTCACCCATACATAAAGCTTTAATATAAAACATCAGTGTAAATACCAATTATAACATCTAACTATATTAATATATGAACAACAATGCACACAGGCTTCTTTACAACATTGTTTAGTTAGTTTTTGCTTCAGTTGCTTTTTTATTTGTGAATCATTGATGTTTTGGTCTTTTCTTTCAGTTAGTGTGAAACATTGTTAAATGATAATAAGATGTGAATATTCTCTGCAGAGACACAAAGTGAAAGACAAATCAGTAAACATGTGGTTAGTCCTGTTACTTTCTTTTCTGCAGTTTTCTAAAGTCTCATCATATCTCTGAAATCACATGACCAGAGAAACACTCAGTTATAGAAGAGTTGTGGTTCATAGGAGCGCTTTATACGTGACATTAACTGTCGTACTGAGCCAGATATTAGTAAAGAGAACGATGGGAAACTTCTAAAGAAGGGAAGTGAAGAGAAGTCAGTTTAACTGTGAATACTTGTCATATACAGCAGAATACATTTGATGAGAAGTTGTCTAGATGTGAAACAACAGTGTTTAGTGACCAAGATGTAGAAGATTTTCTGAAGAATCCAAATTTCATCCTAAAGTAAAGAGATGATGAACAGACCAGTGAACTATGTAGAAGCCATTTAACCGTCCTACAGACCAGTGTCTTTATTACTTAATATAGTATCATAACCATAATAAACATGTCCGATATGTAGATAATATATATTAAACAGACACATCTGAGGCTGAAACAGTGGATTAATATCAGTGGCTCTACATCGCCCTCTAAAGGCCAGTAGTGTACATGCACTGCATTAATACAAGAGGCTGCTGCTCTGTATGTGATGTGGCTCCTCTTTACTTCATGAGCAGATTAATTAATACAGCCTTTAATAGATACTAAAGATAACATCCAGACCATTTACAGCCAGTAAGTGAAGAACAGTTGCTACTAATAGACACCTAACATGAACCTGAGTCTCTTTAGGTCGACTGAAACACTGTGTCACTTCGATAATTTCAATCATTCTTACATTTCTTAATTTCTCAGACTATAAAACACATAGTACAAAGTCTGAAACATTGACCATTCACTTTCAGGGGTCTTGGACACTCTCACTGGGCCTCTAATGGATTCATCTATCTTAGGATTTATATCACACCATCACTCTCAGGCCTGTAAAGATTATATCCTGTTAATTCATCACATGAAAGCAGACCTGACACACAGTCAGTCTGCTGGTGTTTGAATGAGGAAGAGTTCATTTTTTCAAGATGATTATCTTACCACAGCTGTTTTACCCATTTCACATGATGTCTTTACTTCTGTCCATTAAATCTTTGCCTGACATTAACTCTGTGCTACTGTAACTTCCTTAATGTGGAAAAGCAGAGTAGCAACAATGAGCCTATTGCACCTCCAGCTACCCATAAAACAATGTGCACAGATGTTCCTAAATATCAAAATGTATTAGCTTGCATGTTTCTGTTGCTATATCTATGAATGGATTAGAGAAGATACATATACTTCATGGTTGAATTTGAGTCTGGTCCAGTATTTACCCTGCCTCTAATTAATGTCTTATATATGATTCACAATAAACCATTTTTAATTGCATAATGTCTTTAAAGTATGGACAGCAGTTAAGATTTCTCACCAGGCCCTGAACCCAAATCAGTAGATAGAGGGTTACAGGTGTGTGTGTGTGTGTGTGTGTGTGTGTGGGGGGGGGGGTTACACTCCCAAACCTACAGAAGAATCAGACTTACTGCTATCCTGCAGCACTTAGTCATGGACATCCACTCTGTGATCAGTGTAAATACCAATTATAACATCTAACTATATTAATATATGAACAACAATGCACACAGGTTTCTTTACAACATAGTTTAGTTAGTTTTGGCTTCAGTTACTTTTTTATTTGTGAATCATTGATGTTTTGGTCTTTTCTTTCAGTTAGTGTGAAACATTGTTAAATGATAATAAGATGTGAATATTCTCTGTAGAGACACAAAGTGAAAGACAAATCAGCAAACATGTGGTTAGTCCTGTTACTTTCTTTTCTGCAGTTTTTTGAAGTCTCATCATATCTCTGAAATCACATGACCAGAGAAACACTCAGTTATAGAAGAGTTGTGGTTCATAGGAGCGCTTTATACGTGACATTAACTGTCGTACTGAGCCAGACGTTAGTAAAGAGAACTGTGGGAAACTTCTAAAGAAGGGAAGTGAAGAGAACTGTGGGAAACTTTGTCAGTTAGACAAGAGCTGCTCCTTCCTTTCTATGCAACAACTCTAACTGACAAAGTTCAGACTGAAACAGACACAGTGACAGCAACGCAGCAGCTCTAACCACAGCACATCACATACGTGCTTTTAGGAAAGGTTACACATGTCCAGTGGTTTTCATCACCCTTTCAGTTCTCAGAAATGTGTGGAGGATGTTTTTGATCTCAAATGTTAAAAAAGGGTCAATTAGACCCTGAACAGTATTTAAAGGTTAAACTTAAAGCATCTCATTGATTATATAAAAGCAGATAATACAAACAATAATAACAAAGGATAGGTGCTCACTTCATGTATTATTTGGTTCTATCCTTTGTTATTATTCATGTGTTCTCTTAAATCCTTTTTATGTTTTATCTGCTTATATATAATCAATGAAAACATCCCATAAACATTTCTATACCTGATATGACCCACAGAGTACAACATGGAAATAAAATGCACCTTTTAAATGTTTGTGCAGCTGATGTTTATAAATGCAAACATTGTGTTAATTAAACTAATTCAAAAATCATTATTCAAACTATAAAATCTTCTCTTGGACCATAAAACACTGCAAATGTCTTTTTTCCCTTAAGATGAATCAAACATGAATCAGTGACTGATTGATTGACTGATGGAGAGTTTATGATGTGACCTGTGGAAGTTTAACAACACGTGTCCATAGCAACCAAATAAGGTTAATTCAAAAGTAAATTAAATGTTAGTCTGTGGCGCCCTCAGCTGGTCAGGAAAGGTACTACATAGACCAGGAGCAGCAGAACAGAAGGCCTGATCAAACATGCTGCTGAGTCTAGTCCTGAGGAGGAGGAGGAAGAGGAGGTGGAGGTGATAGAGTCTGTGGAGCAGAGGTGTTGAGGTTAGTGGTGGGGAACAACAATTTAAGAACAAACCAAAACAAATAAAACCGGATTAAGTTTTTGTTCGTCTCTCTAATGGCTGATGGGACAAAGCTGTTTTTATATCGCTCTGTTTTGTTTGTATCTGCTGATGGGAGGAGCTGATGTGGGTTTGAGCCATCTAGCAGGATAAAACCAGCCGTCCTCTGTAACTGCTCCTATACAGGGATTCTGGTTCTGCTGAGGTTCTCCTATCAGCTACTAGAACATCTCACTATTAGATTTAGGGAGTTCTTGTTTTTTAGGGAAAGGTTGCTAAACCAAGAAGCAGAAGGATAAAATAGATTCGATAAAAGACGGTCAGTAAAGGGGGCGTGTGTGCTTTTGGATGAATATAAGCGACTGTAATAAATAGCTGGTGGGTGTGATGCAGTATGATCAGCACTGGTCTGAACATACTGTAGTCTCTGAAGACTCTTACTGGGATCCCAGTGAAAAGTGCACTGCAGTAATCCAGTCTGTTGTAGAAACTGTCTGAAAACATCAAACATACATAAACAATACTCAAAACACTGCTGGGTTAAAGATGAAACAATGATTATCCATTGTCCATCCATATCAAGTCTGACAGAGACTCAAAGAAAACACAGCTCACAGCATCATAATGAACATATCCTGAAGAATATTACATCCACTCTGGATAATGATGTTTTCTGTAGTGACCACTAGATGGAGCCACAGCTGATGTGGACTGAAGGAAACATAAAGTAGAGCTTCAATAAACTTCACCAACGTTTCACTCTAAAGAATGACTTCACACTTTTTAGTAGTGAGTAACAGTCAGTGTGTGTGTGTGTGTGTGTGTGTGTGTGTGTGTTTCTGTGTGTGTGTGTGTGTGTGTGTGTGGTGCGTGGGTGGTGGGCGTGTCACTGTGCGGTGTACTCTGATTCTCTGATTACAGGTAATTATGCTCACCTGTGCTCAGCTCTGGTTTTAGTGAGTCGGGAGGGAAACTTTCTGTTGACTGCTTAACATCACATTATGGACCTTTTATTAGCATCTTTACTTTGCACTAGCACATGTATAAGCATCTTTACTTTGCACTAGCACATGTATTAGCATCTTTACTTTGCACTAGCACATGTATAAGCATCTGTTAAAGAGCAATAAATTGAGTGAAAGGATTGAATATGGATGAATTTGTGGGCGTGTCAATAGTTAGAAGATAACAGAGCCAGTGTTTATGGCTGTAGAGTCACAATGTGCCGTCACTTTGATTTACTGACTGTCAAGTTTTATTATTTACATTACTAAGAAACCTGCTAAGTGTGAAATGAGTCAGAACAGTTAATTAGAGAGATATGCAAATAACAGACAGACGTCATTTATAGATAGATGAGTATTCAAACACATCAAACCAATAGTAAAAAACCCACAAAAACAGATGTTGCACTGCATTAGTGCAATAAAGGCAGATTTCAGTGTTTTTGTATCATGTAGACTACTTCATACCATGCAGCAGGAATAGATGGAAACAACAGTGAGTTAACCCTAACCCAGTGCAGTTAAAACCATAGACTGTGTATAAGAAAGGCTTTAAACTAGCGATTGAGACCATAAACACATTTTGAAAACGTTTACTGAGGTTAGAAATCAAGTGAGAAGTTGGTGAATTCTCCATTGACTTGTATAGAGACGGTCGCCCCCTGGTGGCCTTTTGATAGAATGCAGCTCTAAGTTACTTCTCCATTGACTTGTATAGAGACGGTCGCCCCCTGGTGGCCTTTTGATAGAATGCAGCTCTAAGTTACTTCTCCATTGACTTGTATAGAGACGGTCGCCCCCTGGTGGCCTTTTGATAGAATGCAGCTCTAAGTTACTTCCCCGTTGGACCGGAGCTCCCCGCCTGGTTAAAACATAATAATACATTAATCTGAAAGTGTGTGTGTGTGTGTGTGTGTGTGGGGGGGGGGGGGGTTCTGCGGGTTATTGAACAGGAAGTAAACAGACTGATCTTTGCTTTGTAGTACAAACGTTCCCTGATCCCGAGTCAGTCTCGTCTCTATACTGTTAATGTCCTGCTCTGGTTTATGAATAAAGTTTAAAAAAAACAAAAAAAACAGAATCCAAACCGCCGGAAGTGTCGCTGTTTCCGCGGTAACGTTCCGGTGTTTACCGTCTCCATGGTAACCGGGTCTCCGCGCTGTTTACAGGCTGTGATGATTTTCAGTTTTTAATGATAAAATAAAAGTGAAGATGCTTCTGAGACAGAGAGGAACCACGGTGAGATTACATTACATCATCATCTTCATCATCTTCATCATCTTTAAGTTACTAATAAGACTTTTAAGAAGTACATTTACTCATTACAGCTTTAAATATTTGCTGCTGGAGGTGGCGCTAGTTTATACTACTTTATATACGGTTAGCTAGTTTATACTACTTTATATACAGTTAGCTAGTTTACACTACTTTATATACAGTTAGCTAGTTTACACTACTTTATATACAGTTAGCTGGTTTATACTACTTTATATACGGTTAGCTAGTTTATACTACTTTATATACGGTTAGCTAGTTTACACTACTTTATATACAGTTAGCTAGTTTACACTACTTTATATACAGTTAGCTGGTTTATACTACTTTATATACAGTTAGCTAGTTTACTCTACTTTATATACAGTTAGCTGGTTTATACTACTTTATATACAGTTAGCTAGTTTACTCTACTTTATATACAGTTAGCTAGTTTACACTACTTTATATACAGTTAGCTGGTTTATACTACTTTATATACAGTTAGCTAGTTTACTCTACTTTATATACAGTTAGCTAGTTTATACTACTTTATATACAGTTAGCTAGTTTACACTACTTTATATACAGTTAGCTAGTTTACTCTACTTTATATACAGTTAGCTAGTTTATACTACTTTATATACGGTTAGCTAGTTTATACTACTTTATATACGGTTAGCTAGTTTACACTACTTTATATACAGTTAGCTAGTTTATACTACTTTATATACAGTTAGCTAGTTTATACTACTTTATATACAGTTAGCTAGTTTACACTGCTTTATATACAGTTAGCTAGTTTATACTACTTTATATACAGTTAGCTAGTTTATACTACTTTATATACAGTTAGCTAGTTTATACTACTTTATATACAGTTAGCTAGTTTATACTACTTTATATACAGTTAGCTAGTTTATACTACTTTATATACAGTTAGCTAGTTTACTCTACTTTATATACAGTTAGCTAGTTTATACTACTTTATATACAGTTAGCTAGTTTATACTACTTTATATACAGTTAGCTAGAAATGAAAGCATGTGAGAAGTTTAGAGCTGTTAACAACTCATAGACATCTGAACTGTGAGCCGAACAATGTGTTGTATTTTAAAAGCTTGTTATATTATCCATTGTCAAATCTGCATCTGAAAAGTAACTAAAGCTGTTAAATAAATGTAGAAAGTACAAATACCTCTAACTGTACTACAGTAAAGTACTTGTACCTCTAATAGTACTACAGTAAAGTACTAGTACCTCTAACTGTACTACAGTACAGTACTAGTACCTCTAACTGTACTACAGTACAGTACTAGTACCTCTAACTGTACTACAGTAAAGTATAAATGTGAACAGAGAGCAAAGCTGCAGTCGGATCATCACATCCTGGACAGACAGAGACAGGACTCGGAGCGGGACAAAGTGGTCCAGTTCTGCAGGAACCAGCAGACCTGTGACATCAAGAACTCGTGGCTGCAGAGCTCAGAGCGTCTCTTCCTGAGAGGAACCGTGGACAGACACATCAGAGCTGCTGTCAGCCAGCATGAGCTCAGCCTGGAGGACAGGAGGGACAGGTGAGTGTGGACAGGAGGGACAGGTGAGCGTGGACAGGAGGGACAGGTGAGGGAGGACAGGAGGGACAGGTGAGGGAGGACCGGAGGGACAGGTGAGTGTGGACAGTCTCTCATCCTTTAATACTCAACTATTTAACAAACAGTCCAGGACACAGTTAGACAGGTTAACACAGGGGGACAGACAAGCAGGGGACAGACGCCTGTGATGTCACCTGTGATGTCCTCCCCTGTGATGCCCTCCCCTGTGGTGTCCCCCCTGTGATACGTCACCTGTGATGTCCCCCCTGTGATGTCCCCCCTGTGATGTCCCCCCTGTGATGCCCCCCCTGTCCTCAGGCTTCGTGGTGTCCTGGAGACAGAGGATCAGCAGCTGCTGCAGGAGATGGAGGAGAAGAAGGAGACAGCGGTGGAGAGACAAGCTAAGATGAGACAACGAGCCAGAAGTCTGAGAGACAGACGAGAGACTGAAAGACAGCAGCTGGTGTCAGAGAGGCTGGATCAGCTGTTCAGGTAGACGACTCTGTCCTCATAGACTCTGTCCTCTCAGACTCTGTCCTGTCCTCTTAGACTCTGTCCTCTCAGACTCTGTCCTCATAGACTCTGTCCTCTCAGACTATGTCCTCTCAGACTCTGTCCTCATAGACTCTGTCCTCTCAGACTCTGTCCTGTCCTCTTAGACTCTGTCCTCTCAGACTCTGTCCTCTCAGGCTCTGTCCTCTCAGGCTCTGTCCTCTTAAACTCTGTCCTCTCAGGCTCTGTCCTCATAGACTCTGTCCTCTTAGACTCTGTCCTGTCCTCTCAAACTCTGTGTTCTCAGACTCTGTCCTCTTAGACTCTGTCCTCTCAGACTCTGTCCTCTCAGGCTCTGTCCTCTTAAACTCTGTCCTCTCAGACTCTGTCCTCTTAGACTCTGTCCTCATAGACTCTGTCCTCATAGACTCTGTCCTCTTAGACTCTGTCCTCTCAGACTGTCCTCTCAGACTGTCCTCTTAGACTCTGTCCTCTCAGACTGTCCTCTCAGACTCTGTCCTCTCAGACTCTGTCCTCTCAGACTGTCCTCTCAGACTGTCCTCTCAGACTCTGTCCTCATAGACTCTGTCCTCTCAGACTCTGTCCTCTCAGACTGTCCTGCTGTGTTTCAGGGAGCAGTGTGAGGAGGTGCGCAGCGTGCAGAGCAGACAGAAGCAGCAGCAGGTGTGCGAGGAGCGAGCGGAGCAGCTGAGGAGCAGAGAGGAGCAGCAGCAGCAGCAGCAGCAGGAGGAGCAGCTGTTCCATGAGCTGTGGGAGGCTGACAGAAGAGCCAAGGAGGAGCGAGAGACACGGGACGGACAGAGACGCCGGCAGAGAGACGCGGAGCAGCTGGAGGCTCTGAACGCTCAGACACGGGCGGCCGAGAGACAGAGACAGGAGGACAGACGGCTGAGAGAGGAGGAGGCGCAGCTGCTGGTCTGCTCCTTCATTTATCACTCCTTCATATATCACTCCTTTATACATCACTCTTTGTGATCCGTCTCTCTCTCTCTCTCTCTCTCTGTCTCTCTCTCTCTGTCTCTGTCTCTCTCTCTCTGTCTCTCTCTCTCTCTCTCTCTGTCTCTCTCTCTCTCTGTCTCTCTGTGTGTCTCTCTCTCTCTCTCTCTGTCTCTCTCTCTCTCTCTCCCTCTCTCTCTGCAGCTGCAGC